>NW_006796479.1:875614-879906 GCF_000442215.2 Lipotes vexillifer | reverse complement strand
CTGTGGGTTTGTCATATATGGCCTTTATTATGTTGAGGAAAGTTCCCTCTATGCCTACCTTCTGGAGGGTTTTTATCATAAATGGGTGTTGAATTTTGTTGAAAGCTTTCTCTGCATCTATTGAGATTATCATATGTTTTTTATCCTTCAATTTGTTTATATGGTGTATCACATTGGTTGTTTGCGTATACTGAAGGATCCTTGCATTCCTGGAATAAACCCCACTTGATCATGATCCTTTTAATGTGTTGTTGGATTCTGTTTGCTAGTATTTTGTTGAGGATTTTTGCATCTATGTTCATCAGTGTTATTGGCCTGTAGTTTTCTTTCTTTGTGACATCTTTGTCTGGCTTTGGTATCAGGGTGATGGTGGCCTTGTAGAATGAGTTTGAGAGTGTTCCTCCCTCTGCTATATTTTGGAAGAGTTTGAGAAGGATAGGTGTTAGCTCTTCTCTAAATGTTTGATAGAATTTGCCTGTGAAGCCAGCTGGTCCTGGGCTTTTGTTTGTTGGAAGATTTTTAATCACAATTTCAATTTCCGTGCTTGTGATTGGTGTGTTCATATTTTCTATTTCTTCCTGGTTCAGTCTCAGAATGTTGTGCTTTTCTAAGAATTTGTCCATTTCTTCCAGGTTGTCCATTTTATTTGCATAGAGTTGCTTGTAGTAATCTCTCATGATCCTTTGTATTTCTGCAGTGTCAGTTGTTACTTCTCCTTTTTCATTTCTAATTCTGTTGATTTGAGTCTTTTCCCTTTTCTTCTTGATGAGTCTGGCTAATGGTTTATCAATTTTGTTTATCTTCTCAAAGAACCAGCTTTTAGTTTTATTGATCTTTGCTATCGTTTCCTTCATTTCTTTTTCATTTATTTCTGATCTCAGTTTTATGATTTCTTTCCTTCTCCTAACTTTGGGGTTTTTTTTGTTCTTCTTTCTCTAATTGCTTTAGGTGCAAGTTTAGGTTGTTTATTTGAGATGTTTCTTGTTTCTTAAGGTAGGATTATATTGCTATAAACTTCCCTCTTAGAATTGCTTTGCTGCATCCCATAGGTTTTGGTTCATCTTGTTTTCATTGTCATTTGTTTCTAGGTATTTTTTGATTTCTTCTTTGATTTCTTCAGTGATCACTTCATTATGAAGTAGTGTATTGTTTAGCCTCCATGTGTTTGTATTTTTTACACATTTTTTCTTGTAATTGATATATAGTCTCATAGCATTGTGGTTGGAAAAGATACTTGATACAATTTCCGTTTTCTTAAATTTATCAAGGCTTGACCTGTGACCCAAGGTATGATCTATCCTGAAGAATGTTCCATGAGCACTTCAGAAGAAAGTGTATTCAGTGATTTCTGGATGGCATGTCCTATAAATATCAATTGAGTCCATCTTGTTTTATGTATCATTTAAAGCTTGTGTTTCCTTTTTATTTTCATTTTGGATGATCTGTCCATTGGTGAAAGTGGGGTGTTGAAGTCCCCTACTATGAATGTGTTACTGTAGATTTCCCATTTTATGGCTGTTAGTATTTGCCTTATGTATTGAGGTGCTCCTATGTTGGGTTCATGAATATTTACAATTGTTATATCTTTTTCTTGGATTGATCTCTTAATCATTATGTAGCGTCCTTCTTTGTCTCTTGCAGTGGTCTTTGTTTTCAAGTCTCTTTTGCTCATATAAGAATTGCTACTCCAGCTTTCTTTTGATTTCCATTTGCATGGAATCTCTTTTTCCATCCCCTCACTTTCAATCTGTATGTGTCCCTAGATCTGAATTGGGTCTCTTGTAGACAGCATATATAAGGGTCTTGTTTTTGTATCCATTCAGCCAGTCTGTGTCTTTTGGTTGGAGCATTTAATCCATTTACATTTAAAGTAATTATCTATATGTATGATCCTATTACCATTTTCTTAATGGTTTTGGGTTTGTTATTGTAGGTCTTTTCCTTCTCTTGTGTTTCTTGCCTAAAGTTCCTTTAGCATTTGTTGTAAAGCTGGTTTGGTCTTGCTGAATTCTCTTAACTTTTGATTGTCTGTAAAGGTTTTAATTTCTCCGTCAAATCTAAATGAGATCCTTGCTGGGTAGAGTAATCTTGGTTGTAGGTTTTTCTCCTTCATCACTTTAAATATGTCCTGCCAGTCCCTTCTGGCTTGCAGAGTTTCTGCTGAAAGATCAGCTGTTAACCTTATGGGGATTCCCTTGTGTGTTATTTCTTGTTTTCCCCTTGCTGCTTTTTTTTCTTTGTATTTAATTTTTGATAGTTTGATTAATATGTGTCTTGGCATGTTCTCCTTGGATTTATCCTATATGGGACTCTCTGTGCTTCGTGAACTTAAGTATTTCCTTTCCCATATTAGGGAAGTTTTCAACTGTAATCTCTTCAAATATTTTCTCAGTCCCTTTCTTTTTCTCTTCTTCTGGGACCCCTGTAATTTGAATTTTGGTGTGTTTAATGCTGTTCCAGAGGTCTCTGAGACTGTCCTCAATTCTTTTCATTCTTTTTTCTTTATTCTACTCTGCAGTAGTTATTTCCACTATTTTATCTTCCAGGTCACTTATCCATTCTTCTGCCTCCATTATTTTGCTATTGATCCCTACTAGAGAATTTTTCATTTCATTTATTTTGTTGTTCATCACTGTTTGTTTGCTCTTTAGTTCTTCTAAGTCCTCGTGAAATGTTTCTTGTATTTTCTCCATTCTATTTTCAAGATTTTGGATCACGTTTACTATCATTATTCTGAATTCTTTTTCAGGTAGACTGCCTATTTCCTCTTCATTTGTTAGGCCTGGTGGGTTTTTATCTTGCTCCTTCATCTGCTGTATGTTTTTCTGTCTTCTCATTTTGCTTATCTTACTGTGTTTGGGGTCTCCTTTTTGCAGGCTGCAGGTTCGTAGTTCCCGTTGTTTTTGGTGTCTGTCCCCAGTGGCTAAGGTTGGCTCAGTGGGTTGTGTAGGCTTCCTGGTGGAGGGGACTAGTGCCTGTGTTCTGGTGGATGAGGCTGGATCTTGTCTTTCTGGTGGGCAGGTCCACGTCTGGTGGTGTGTTTTGGGGTGTCTGTGTCCTTATTATGATTTTAGGTAGCCTCTCTGCTAATGGGTGGGGTTGTGTTCCTGTCTTGCTAGTTGTTTGGCATAGGGTGTCCAGCACTGTCGCTTTCTGGTCGCTGAGTGGAACTGGGTCTTGGTGTTGAGATGGAGATCTCTGGGAGATTTTCACCGTTTGATATTACATGGAGCTTGGAGGTCTCTTGTGGACCAGTGTCCTGAACTTGGCTCTCCCACCTCAGAGACACAGCCCTGACGTCTGGCTGGAGCACCAAGAGCCTGTCATCCACATGGCTCAGAATAAAAGGGAGAAAAAAAAGGAAGAAAAAAAGAAGAAGATAAAATAAAGTAAAATATAATAAAGTTATTAAAATAAATATAATTATTAAAGAAAATTTTAAAAATAAAAATAGAAAGAAAAGAGCAACCAATCCAAAAAACAAATCCACCAATGATAACACATGCTAAAACTATACTTAAAAAAAAAAAAAAAACGGACAGAGAGAACCCTTGGACAAATGGTAAAAGCAAAGCTATACAAACAAAATTACACACAGAAGCATACACGTGCACACTCACAAAAAGAGAAAAAGGGAAAAAAATATATATATCATTGCTCCCAAGTCCACCTTCTCAGTTTGGGATGATTCGTTGTCTATTCAGGTATTCCACAGATGCAGGTACATCAGGTTGATTGTGGAGATTAATCCACTGCTCCTGAGGCTGCTGGGAGAGATTTCCCTTTCTCTTCTTTGTTTGCACAGCTCTTGGGGTTCAGCTTTGGATTTGGCGCCGCCTCTGCGTGTAGGTCGCCTGAGGGTGTTTGTTCTTCGCTCAGACAGATGGGGTTAAAGGAGCAGCTGATTAGGGGGCTCTGGCTCCTTCAGGCCCGGTGGAAGGAGGGGTATGGATGTGGGGCGAGCCTGTGGCCGCAGGGGCCAGTGTGACGTTGCACCAGCCTGAGGCGCACCGTGCGTTCTCCCGGGGAAGTTGTCCCTGGATTCCGGGACCCTGGCAGTGGCGGGCTGCACAGGCTCCCGGGAGGGGAGGTGTGGAGAGTGACCTGGGCTTGCACACAGGCTTCTTGGTGGCGGCAGCAGCAGCCTTAGCGTCTCATGCCCGTCTCTGGGGTCTGCGCTTTTAGCCGTGGCTCACGCCCGTCTCTGGAGCTCCTTTAAGCAGCGCTCTTAATCCCCTCTCCTCGCGCACCAGCAAACAAAGAGGGAAGAAAAAGTCTCTTGCCTCTTTGGC
>NW_006796479.1:856496-863652 GCF_000442215.2 Lipotes vexillifer | reverse complement strand
TGTCCTGAACTTGGCTCTCCCACCTCAGAGACACAGCCCTGACGTCTGGCTGGAGCACCAAGAGCCTGTCATCCACATGGCTCAGAATAAAAGGGAGAAAAAAAAGGAAGAAAAAAAGAAGAAGATAAAATAAAGTAAAATATAATAAAGTTATTAAAATAAATATAATTATTAAAGAAAATTTTAAAAATAAAAATAGAAAGAAAAGAGCAACCAATCCAAAAAACAAATCCACCAATGATAACACATGCTAAAACTATACTTAAAAAAAAAAAAAAAAACGGACAGAGAGAACCCTTGGACAAATGGTAAAAGCAAAGCTATACAAACAAAATTACACACAGAAGCATACACGTGCACACTCACAAAAAGAGAAAAAGGGAAAAAAATATATATATCATTGCTCCCAAGTCCACCTTCTCAGTTTGGGATGATTCGTTGTCTATTCAGGTATTCCACAGATGCAGGTACATCAGGTTGATTGTGGAGATTAATCCACTGCTCCTGAGGCTGCTGGGAGAGATTTCCCTTTCTCTTCTTTGTTTGCACAGCTCTTGGGGTTCAGCTTTGGATTTGGCGCCGCCTCTGCGTGTAGGTCGCCTGAGGGTGTTTGTTCTTCGCTCAGACAGATGGGGTTAAAGGAGCAGCTGATTAGGGGGCTCTGGCTCCTTCAGGCCCGGTGGAAGGAGGGGTATGGATGTGGGGCGAGCCTGTGGCCGCAGGGGCCAGTGTGACGTTGCACCAGCCTGAGGCGCACCGTGCGTTCTCCCGGGGAAGTTGTCCCTGGATTCCGGGACCCTGGCAGTGGCGGGCTGCACAGGCTCCCGGGAGGGGAGGTGTGGAGAGTGACCTGGGCTTGCACACAGGCTTCTTGGTGGCGGCAGCAGCAGCCTTAGCGTCTCATGCCCGTCTCTGGGGTCTGCGCTTTTAGCCGTGGCTCACGCCCGTCTCTGGAGCTCCTTTAAGCAGCGCTCTTAATCCCCTCTCCTCGCGCACCAGCAAACAAAGAGGGAAGAAAAAGTCTCTTGCCTCTTTGGCAGGTCCAGACTTTTCCCCGGACTTCCTCCCGGCCAGCCGTGGTGCACTAACCCCTTCAGGCTGTGTTCACGCCGCTAACCCCAGTCCTCTCCCTGCCTCCAACCGAAGCCCGAGCCTCAGCTCCCAGCCCCGTGAGCAGACAAGCCTCTCGGGCTGGTGAGTGCCGGTCAGCACCGATCCTCTGTGCGGGAATCTCTCCGTTTTGCCCTCCGCACCCCTGTTGCTGTGCACTCCTCCATGGCTCCGAAGCTTCCCCGCTCCGCCACCTGCAGTCACCGCCCTCAACAGGGCTTCCTAGTGTGTGGAAACTTTCCTCCTTCACAGCTCCCTCCAACTGGTGCAGGTCCCGTCCCTATTCTTTTGTCTCTGTTTTTTCTTTTTCTGTAGCCAGGTACGTAGGGAGTTTTTTGCCTTTTGGGAGGTCTGAGGTCTTCTGCCAGCGTTCAGTAGGTGTTCTTTAGGGGTTGTTCCACATGTAGATGTATTTCTGATTTATTTGTGGGGAGGAAGGTGATGTCCACGTCTTATTCTTCCGCCATCTTGAAGCTCCTTCCATAGTTGCTTTATTTATGAACAGAGAAGACACTCAAGCATTTTTTGAAGTCAGAGACCTCATTTGCGAATCTAATGAAAGCTAAGACATTGTTCCTTCCCATAGCCCCTGTATTCCCTTTACATATGTTTTCCTAACATGTTTTTAGCATTTAGGAAGCAAGGATTACTGAGTCAGTAATTTTTCAGACTACACAAAGTCCTGTCCCAAATTGGTGACTTGACTCTGAACATGTTTTCTTTGAATTTTTACTATCATTGGTGGATGTTCGTGGGGTGGAAGGTGGGTTGGGACTGGGGCCTGGGGAATGAACAATGATTCAGTAGTCCCCTGAGATATATAGAATTTCACTATTTTGGGGAAAGCGTTAGTTTTAAATAAATCCTATTGTTTATAGTCCTGTTCAGTTAAATTATCTTAGCAAACATATATTGTACAACTTTAAGGCTGTCTTTTTTCCGCTCAACACGTTAACTATTTCACTCCATTCTCTTTCTGCTTGCATGGTTTCTGAAGAGAAGTCACATGGAATCCTTATCTGTGTTCATCTGTACATGTTTTACCCCTAGGGCTTCTGTCAGGATTTTTCTTTATCTTTGATTGTCTCTAGTTTGAAAATGATATGCCTAGGTGTAGTTTTTTGGCATTCATCTTGTTGTTCTCTGAGGTTCCTGAATCTGTGGTTTTGGTGTCTGACCTTAACTGGGGGGAAATTCTCAGCCATTATTATCTCAAATATTTCTTCTATCCCTTTCTCTCTCTCTTCTCTTTCTATTATTCCCATTATGTGTATGTTACACCTTTTGTAGTTGTCCCTCAGTCCTTGGATATTCTGTTCTTTTCTTTTTCAGTCTTTGTTCCCTTTCCTTTTCAGTTTGGGAGATTTGTATTGAGATAGCCTCAAGCTCAGAGCTTTTTTCTTCAGCCATGTCTAGTCTACTAGTAAGTCCATCAAAGACATTTTAAATTTCTGTTACAGTGTTGTTGTTGTTGTTTTTTAATCTCTAGCATTTTGTTTTGGTTCTTTGTTAGGGTTTCCTTCTGTCTGCTTACACTGTTCATCTGCTCTTGCATATTGTCTATTTGACTTAAATACAGCCCTTAGCGTATTTAATCATAGTTGTTTAAAATTCCTGGTCTGATCATTCCCACATCTCTGCCATGTCTGGTTCTGATGCTTTCTGTCTTCAAATTGTGATTTTTGCCTTTTAGCATGCTTTGTAATTTTTTCTTGATAGCCGGACATGATGTACTGAGTTAAAAGGAACTGCTTTGAATAGGCCTTAATAATCTGATGGTGAGGTTTCTGGGGAGGTGAAGCCTTCTAGATAGCCAATGATTAATTCAGTCTTTTAGTAATCATACGCCTCTGGACTGTGAACTTCACAAGGGTTTCCCAGTTTTTTCTTCCCCCTTAGTTGGAATAAGATGGCTAGAATGGGCTGGAGTTGGGTGTTTCCCCTCCCCAGGTCGCTTAGGCTCAGATAACTACCCAGCAGGTTAGGCTTTGGTTAACTAGTTTCCCCTGAAGGTAGCCTTGTTAAGAAGAACATAGCACTCTGACTTATTTTACAATGTTTTCTTTACCCTTCCCCTGTTAGAAACCATGGGGAAATTTTTCTCAGATATGTAGGAGCTGGCCGAGCTCCTGGAGGTTAAATCTCACGGCATTTTGGGCGCCCCTATGACTGAGTCTCCTTGAAGCTTTTAACTCTCAGACTTGCCCACCCAGTGCCTCCAGCACTTCCTCAATTACAGGTCAGGTTTTCCTACTCCTGCACTGGCTTCCACCCGTGGCATCTGCTCAGGTGTCTCTCCTCAAGGAAGCCATGACTTCCTGCATTTGCCTGTTGTCCTCTCTAGTCTTGGGGGCAGCAGTTTGTTCTGTGTCTGCCCCTCTTTTAGTATCCAAGAAGAGTTGTTGATTTTTCAGTCTGTTCAGCTTTTCACTTGTTAGGATGGAGTGGTGACATGCAAGCTTCTTATGTGCAGAACTGGAAACCGGAAGTCTGCTTGTTCAACTTCTGGGTACAGGAGATTTCTCCGTGTTCTAGGGATGAAATGGTGAGTGAATGCAGCTGCTTTGAGATCTTCTGAGACATAAAGAACAAGGTAAGGATGGGTGCAGACACAGATACTTCTGTTGATGCAACAGATATATGCTTCTCTCCCCACCCCCTACAAATAATCATAGATTCTCTTGGAAATATCTCAAAACACTTGGACATAACATATTGAAGTATAGAAAACTGTCTTAGGGCTGGGCTGAGATCAGGATTCTTGTGACAGGGCTGCCCCTTACTGAGTATATGACTTTGGGCAGGACTCAGCCTCTCTGAGCCTCATTTTGTTCCTAGGGAACACTGGAATTGTGATATTGTTCCTTATGTCTGTTTGAGGATCAAATAAAATAACTTGAGTAAAAGCACTTTGAAATCCGTAAGGACCTAAAGAAATGTCAGTTATGACTATATGTTCTGGAAATGGCTTTGTAAATGACAGTAACATTTTTAAATGACCATCTGGTTAAACAAAACCCTGCACTTAATCCTGGATATTTCAATGTAATGTCCAGAGATGTGCTTTGATTTACATATATGCAGAGCTTTGCGGCTGTTTAAATATATCCAGTCATATCTCTAGCAAGTGGGACTAAGGCAGAGGTTTTTATGATTAGCAAGTTTACTTAAGGACAGATAATTAAAAAGACCCTTCTCATGTGACTGTTGACCAGTGATGTTCTCACATTCTGTAGTCACTCCTGGTTCTGAAAACGTTTTCATGTTGTGCCACTTCGTTTGTCTGAGCTGTTCTTCAAAAATCCCTCCCGACAGTCCAACATCAAAGGAGACAATGTTGTTTCTTTAAGCAAAAGGGATGGAGCTGTGGCTTGCCAGCCTTTACAATCGCCAACAGCATTTCTTTCTAAAGCACCTGCTGTTACACGTCAGCCTCAGCCGGCAAAGGACGCAGATAATGACAGCAATTTTATTATTATTATTATTACTATTCCTTTCCAGTATGTGAAAGCAGAGTAATGAATTTTATACAGACAGCATTAATTTATGACATGCAGACCAGCACTTGCTTCCTTAACCTCCAGACACATGAATCGTAAATATTACTGTGGAAGCTAAAAGAACATGTAACTGCTATAGAAAGTAATTGACAGACAAAACCAAAAAAAGGACTCAGTTCAGAAAGTATTCACTATCATAGAGCCCTGGATGTGAAGCAGAAAATGAGACACGTACTCAAAAAAGAAAACTAGTTACAACAGACTTGTTTATCTTTTTATCAGATCCTTCCATCCATTTTCTGTCATTTCCCTAATCTCATTTGATTTCTAAAAATGAAATCTGATTTTTAAGAATTCCACATTCTGTTTATACAAGCAAACCTGAGTCAGCTATGCAGTTTACCCCCTGCTCCTCTATAAAATGTGTGCAAATTAAATACTTCCTTTGGTTCTTTTTTTGCGGTACGCGGGCCTCTCACTGTTGTGGCCTGTCCCGTTGCAGAGCACAGGCTCCGGACACGCAGGCTCTGGACACGCAGGCTCAGCGGCCATGGCTCACGGGCCCAGCCACTCCGTGGCATGTGGGATCTTCCCGGACTGGGGCATGAACCCGTGTCCCCTGTATCGGCAGGCAGACTCTCAACCACTGCGCCACCAAGGGAGCCCCATACCTTTGGTTCTTATTCTGAGGTTCTGGTGATCATCTATGAACATCCTGCAGTTTTATCCTCAGAAATTTTCAGGTTTTCAATACCAGTCTTTGTCACAGGGCTCTGTTTTCTTCCACACACTATGCTTTATGCAGATAATACTGCATTTATCTCACAAACTTTCTAAGTTAAAATCATCCCCCAAATCAAAGTGCTAGCCATTCCCCAGGTCTCAAATCTTTTATCCATCTGCTCCTGTCTTATCATTACTCTCTTTGGGGAGCTCAGACCTCCTGCTCACAAAGGGAGTTAGATGTCTCTTCATCAAAGCTTTGCTTACTTCCTTGGTCCTTTTTATTATGTTCTAATTCTTTTGTTGGTTTTCCTCCTAAGATAACCTTATGCTTGGAGAATTCTCAAGTTTTCCCTCTTCTATCTCTTCTGTCTTCCTGATTTTAAGACCTTCTCTTTAAGTTCTCTTTCCAGTCACTGTAAGGAACTAAGTGTAGAAAAGTTAAAGAATTCCTTCATTTCCACAGACAGAAACAAGGATTAATTTGTCCTTTGGAAACAAAGAATGTGATATTTATTTTTTTAATTTTTACTTGAAAGTTGAAGCAGTAATAAAAGTCCTATTGTGAAAAGTTTAACATCGTAAGTATTGTTATTACTACCATTATTATAAACATGGATATGTGTACAGATCCACTGACCTATGCTGTGTTTGCTTATTCTTTAGTTGAACACACTATAAAGAATTACAGGTGTACTAGTGATTGTAATTTATAGTTGCAAAGAAAGGTAAATAAATAATTGTTAGACTGAAAAAAAAAAGGTGGATCTGTCGACAGATCCATATTTATCATTAATGGCAGTAACAGATTTCCTTCTGTGATGGTGGCAGAAAAAAGAAATGAAGAAATGAGGACGTTCCCTTGTGCTGCTTCTTGTAAGCAGCCCTAGTGTCTGGGAAAATCTTGTTACATTTTAAAGGCTGACCTCATAGAATTTCTGTTCTCAGAAAGTCTTCTAGACTGTTTTAAATGTTGCTCTGAGTTCTTCTTGAGATGACACAGTTACTTCACTCTTCTCTGACTGTTACAGTTTCATGATGCTATCTTCCTTTTGACTTTTCTGTGAAATAGAAAATAAAAAAGATATATAGATATATATAGATATATATACAAATACACACCTTACTTTTGAATATATCTATCTGCTAAAAAGGGCTTAAGGCTATCTCCTTATGTGATAAACTTTCCACCCCACCACTACAACTTTTGGCAAAATATTTACCCCCATTTCTTATAGATGTCCTATCTCCTTTCCTCAAACTTGTTTACACAGAACTTAAGATACAATGTTTTATTTCCTTATGATTGAGATTGCACAAGCCTTCTGGCTAATTCCATACTTTCAAAACAAGACACAATGAATCTTCCTCATGTAGTCTGTTGGGGTCAAACAAGTTTAGAATGAACCTTGGAGACTTTAAAGATTATGAAGAAAAGTCACTGGGTATGTGGATAAAATAATATAAAAATTAAAATGATGTCAATATCCAGAGTAAGAAACGTTCCTTTTCTCCTAACCTCCTTCTACCCACCCTGGTCCCTGACAGTTATCTGCCACTTCCTCTTTATCCTGATCTCAGGATGTAGACAGAGGGGCAGTGTTATCCTTAGGCACAATGTGGCTTAGAGAGGCTGCAGTGTTACTCTTTTTCCCTGAACCTTGACCTTGGCTCAGCTGTGCAGATTTCTAAATTTTGTGTCTTAGCATGAGCAAGAGAAGTAGGCTGGGCCTCCGGTTATCCTCATAGGGTGGATGCAGTGACATCAGTGTCAGCTTTGCTCTTTGGTTAATTCTAACATGTGGGCATCAGAGTGAAACTAA
>NW_006796479.1:817165-856486 GCF_000442215.2 Lipotes vexillifer | reverse complement strand
CCTGCTGGTCTTTTTGCTCCAAAGCAAATGGGAAACTTCTCTCTCTAATTGCCCATGACAGTGTCTTAGTTCAGTTTCTTGCATGCACTTTTACAATCAGCTTTCCTCTTTCTCCCTGGATCTATAAGCCATTTTTCATCCTGCTATCATTCATTCTACTAGGTGAATCACAAGCTCATTAGTGCATTGAGAAAGGTCTATTTTAATTTGGCACTGACTGACTTTTTGGTACAGTACCTACCAACAACCCAGCCTTCTATGACAGATTTACAAACACCATACATATCTCTTTTTCTCCTCATTCTTATGTTTCCTTATGTCTGTAATATATTTCCTCAGTTTGTCCTTTCAGTGAACCCTTGATTACTTTCAAGATTCAGGTTAGTTATTACTTGCTCTGCACATCCTTCCCCAAATTCTGTATTTCTGTCTCAGGTGAATTTAGGTGATCTTCTGACTCCACACAAATGTAAACCAGAATATAATTATAGCATTTAGCACATTCTATTGTAAATGTTTCTCTACTACAGCAATATTCATTTTACTATGAGCAATAAAAAAGAATATCTTAAAAAAAATCTTTATATCCACAAAGTTATACTTGTGCTTAACAACACTGGGGCTACTAAGTAAGTATTTTTTGAGTTCACAGAGGATAGCATATCAGTTGAACCAAGAATTTGATTGTCTTGTGTATCAGTTAATTTTGCTGCCAGAACAATAGAGCACATAAATCTTATTAATAGCTTACAACAGCAGAATTTATTTTTCGTTCACGTAGTATTTGGGTGGCTATCAGTCAGCTTTGGCTGCTGCAGTTCCACTGAGCTCTGTCAGCCTGTGACCACTCTACTTCACATGTTTTCCCATTTTCCCATTCTAGAACCTAGGTTAAAGGGCAGTTTCTACTTGGAACATGCTTCTCTTGTGGCAGAGCAAGATTACTGGTAGAAAAACAGATGCATTTTAAAGTTTCAGTTCTTATGTGGCATATGGTCACTTTGGCCCACATTCTGTTACCTTAAATGACTTGACCAGTGAGTAATGAGTTGAGGATGTACCTCCTCCCACAGGAGGAGCAGTAAGTAACAGGACAATAGATAGGGATACATATATATATACACACGCACACACACACACACACACATATATTTATAAACATATATACACACATGCTATCTAATATTAATGAAGCCAGAGTAAATAGTGAGAAATAATAATGTAAAGTAACATAGTTTGTACTCTTGGTCACGAATATTCACTTTGCTTCTTATACACAAAATAGACTGCCATTCTCTCCAAGGAGCTCTCAACATTTTCATCCATTATAGCATCGACTCAATACCAGAATTTCATGATGTATTCTACTGTATTTAGTATCTCTTGATTCAGAGACTTATGAGCTAAAACATTGAGTATCCATCATGGCCATAGAGGACACATAGCCACAAAGAACGTATAAAGATGACACAGAGACAATAAACCTCAGTAAACCCCCTGACTTGGAAATGGGAAAAATGGAAGTACACATCAGTCACTGACCTACAGCAATTCTGAAATCCTACTGTGCAAACATAACAGGCACTTTTCATCCTGAGAGTAGGGTCCTAGTTCAACTTCTCTCTTGTATTGCTTTCCAGCCCACTGATCTCCCTGAATTTTTCTTTGAGTCTTTTTTTCCAAATTCCTCCTTGGACCCACTTGAAGAATAATCAGAGAATGTATCTGCCTTGATGGCTGACCAGGTTTCTCAGTCTGATTCTATCTAGATACTGAAAAAGTAATAATCTTAGGCTTGTTTTTTAATATAATTGGTTCTATCTAGATACTGAAAAAGTAATAATCTTAGGCTTGTTTTTTAATATAATTGGTTGATCTTTTGACAGGTTTGTTGCAGTAACACCCAAATGTCTAGGCACCAAAATCTGTGTTAAGTTAGATTTGATGTAATAATGAAAAATCAGTGACTTAAAATAATAGATATTTACTTATCTGTAGATTGTAATTTGTCTGTTGATTTTAATATATTTTGTCAGCTATTTGCTTTAGCTGTTGAAGCTTTGCTCAGCTCTGCTTTTTTTTTTTTAATTTTTATTGGGGTGTAGTTGATTTACAATGTTTTGTTAGTTTCAGGTGTACAGCAAAGTGAATCAGTTATACATATACATATAGCCACTCTTTTTTTTTTTTAAGATTCTTTTCCCATATAGGCCATTACAGAGTATTGAGTAGAGTTCCCAGTGCTATACAGCATATTCCTATTAGTTAACTATTTTATATATATTAGTGTGTATATGTCAGTCCCAATCTCTCCATTCATCCCTCTCCCCCTTATCTCCTGGTAACCATAAGTTTGTTTTCTACATCTGTGACTCTACTTCCATTTTGTAAATAAGTTCATTTGTACCCATTTTTTTAGATTCCACACATAAGTGATATTATATGATATTTGTCTTTCTGTATCTGACTGACTTCATTCAGTATGACAATCTCTAGGTCCATCCATGTTGCTGTAAATGGCATTATTTTGTTCTTTTTTATGGCTGAGTAATATTCCATGGTATATATGTACCACATCTTCTTCATCCATTCCTCTGTTGATGGACATTTAGGTTGCTTCCATGTCTTGGCTATTGTAAATAGTGCTGCAGTGAACATTGGGGTGCATCTATCTTTTTGAAATATGGTTTTCTCCAGGTATATGCCCAGGAGTGAGATTCAGCTCTGCTTTATCATTTTCATTTTATAATCTATTTGAAAGGAGCAACGCTTTTATTTATAAGAGTTATTTATTTCCATGGTAGAGGGAAAAGAGCAGGCCAGATGGTAGCAGTAGGTGATGTCTCTTAATGGCTTCTGCAGTGAACTGGCACAGTGTCACTTCTGCGAACATTCTACTGGCCAAAATAAGTCATATGATCAAGCCCAACATCAGTGGGTGGAGAATCGCATGGTAAGGCAATGAGCAGGAATGTGTAATGCTCTTCTATAAAGGAGAAGGGATAGTTGAAATCAGTAAGACAATCCACCCTACTGTATAGTCTATACAGACTTTAAGATATGGAGGCATAACCCAAGTTTCAGTTGGCCTGAAAGTACTATAATAGAATAGTTTTGAAAAGCAGCAGTAATTCATCATTCATTTCTAAACTTTCTAGTTTGCAGTAAATGTTTATTGGACAATTATTTAGTGTAAACCATTTCATTTGGTTTTAGTTACACAGACTTAAATAGGCATCACTGAAATAATGTAATTTCACATAGTGGGTATACAGGAAGTAGGTAACAAGAAGTTTTGATACAGTGTTATAACTGCTATGAAGGGCTAAGTGTATGCTATTCTAGAAGCATGTGGAAAGTGCCTAGACCCACATATGTAGCAAAAGCTTGATCTGCACTTGGGGGAGTCATGACATGTACCTAGAGTAGACTGGGAGTAGATAAGTCGGAAAGGCAAAAAAGCTATAAGAAGCATTTTGGAGGATCTGTTGACAGGAGCTTTGGCACTGAATCTTAATATTGTCTCTGAGACCGACTGTGTATAATATTTGAATTTAGGCCAGTTTTTAATTTCTTCAATTTGGATTTTACTGTAAATATGTTCCTCCTTTGTTATTTCAAAATAATAGAAAGCTTTTTATGCCAAGCACTGACTTAGGAAAATCAAGATGCTGATGTATGCTTAATGATGGCAACAATTTAAATTTAATATTGGACTAAGAAAATGAGGGAAAATGTCAAAAATAACAGATATGAAAATTTTTAAGTTCTACATAGTGTCAGTTAATTGTTCAACTCATTCCAGAAAAAAAAATATTTGGTTTTGTGATATTAACATATTTTCTACCAGTACTCTACATTATAAATATTCAGGATACTTATCAATTCATATGTGAATTGATATAAATCATTTTGCTTGTGGATTCATGACAACTGGATAGTACCTTCACTTAAGTACCTTGAAATAAAGAGATAAATAGTAAAAGGCGTTAAAATAAATTTCTGGTGCGTCAGATATACAATGTACACTGTATATACAATGTACAGTGCACATAGTTTATTTTTGTGTATTGATGTATACAAGTAAATGAGCTGTGAGACGTCTACAGTGTACACAGTGACTACTCTGGAGGTAACCATGGAGTGCTTGAAGACCCCTGATATAAGAACCAGGGAAACAGCTCCCCAGCTAATTAGGTTTGTGGATGCACGTGAGTAACAAACTGTCTGGGCCTCAATTTCCTTTAGTCTGGTCTAACTTAGGATTTCTTTAGTCCTTTTATTATCTAACATTCTGTCATACAAATATTGGAAAATGGAGGCATAGAGATGTTCATTTATTTTCCCAATTAGGTACGGAGCAGACAGGAACATTGAAACTATTTCTTGACAATTATTTACAAGGAAGAAGACCTTTATGTTCATCTTTTAGGCACTTGGGTTTTATCCACTGTCCTTGAATTGTAAGGAAGGGTAAAAGAGGAGAATTTCTGTGTACCTATTTTATTCTGTTCTTTACTTAATATGCTTCTATTTTACCACCTTTTCCCTTTTGCCTTCTCAGAGAAATTCAGCCTACTCTTTTTAATATCCCCTTCATTTGGAGTCCCCTCCTATAGTATTACTCATGATTACAGTCCTTTTCATTGTCCTTCACTGAGCTTTTTGTATTTCTGTTAGGTTTATCTAGAGATGAGGTAACCAAAACGGAAAACTTTATTGAAGGTGAAACTGACTTGATACATGTACCTTGTATACATGCAATGAGATTTATATTTTAATTCATTTTATCACCTTTATAAAGATATTAGGACACTGCGAAATGCTATCAAATGCTAAACATATGATCAGGCATTTTTTAAGTGATAGAAATTAATTTTAAAATTTTAAGAATATAGTACCACTTTTCAGAAAAGATAACTTTCCCCCTTGAGCCAGAATTTTTCCATGAGCAAATATTTATCTGCAATATCATCATCTATAATATTTCAATGCAATTAATATTTGTTGAGCATTTACTATGTTCAAAACACCTATGAGTGCTGCAGATGAAAACAATTAGAGTAGGAAAACCTCTGCTATTAATGATGTACACTTTAACAGAGCAAGTAAGATACCTGAACAAGTTTATCTAAGACACTTTAAGGGATATAGTCACAAAGTACTATGGAGAAGATGCAGGAGATGTAAGCAGGAACATACCCCTACTGCATGAGAGACTTAAAGTTTCACTGTCATATTGCCACAGGTCATATAGATTCAATCCTACAGACCTGGAACCTGTAAGTAAATATTAACATCCACCATTACTTATCATATAAACAGCAAATAAAGAAACAATCACTATAAAATGTGGGTACTTCAGATCTTATTTCTGTATCTAATAATGATATCTGAGCTGATATTCATACCTTTCCTTTTTCCACTAACCTTCAGAGTTCCCTTATCCACTGTTATCAGCTAGGTTGGAAGATTACACAAATTTTGATTCCCACAGGATCCATCTCTCTGTGGTCTCATATATATTGGTTTGTATAGCTGGCTTCTGCCAGTCACTTCCTCATAAAACTCATGGTTGCCCTCTTCATGATGGCAGGGATCCAGCTTCACCAAGAAGCTGACTGGTAACCCAGAACATGGTGTCCTCTCTGGGTCTAGCTTTGGGCTTTGCTGTTGGCAAAGAATGGATAATCAGTAGTTTTAGTAGCTAGACCTGCTTTGGTGAAGGAAAGTTCACTACATTAAAACTATTCGTAGGCTCCATCACAGAAATTTTGTACACAGACCCACTCAGTAAATATCAAGTTGACTAGGAATAGAAGTTAACATGCAGGAGACATATCTTCTTATACATTGTTTTATATCATTCTTTGCTATGAATGTACCATGTAGGGCAT
Source organism: Lipotes vexillifer (assembly GCF_000442215.2). NCBI lineage: Eukaryota > Metazoa > Chordata > Mammalia > Artiodactyla > Lipotidae > Lipotes > Lipotes vexillifer. The sequence continues at coordinate 850,589 of NW_006796479.1, read as the reverse complement.
TAATGTATGATGCAAAAATCTTCACCTTCTGTACCCTTTCTTATAGACTCATCAATACACCTCTCCATCAGGCTTCCTTGTCATCAGTCTTCCAGTTTCATCCTTTCTAAGTTTCTGACCATTTGACCAAGGCATTAGCCTTGAATTAGCCATTTGACCAAGGCATTAGCCTATGAATTAATTTATAACTCAGGGTATTTACACAAAACGGAAAATTATGCGTGTTGCCAAAGTTATTCCAGTTGGAAAGATTTTTTTTTTCACCATTGTCTTTTGGGATGTCTCCAAGGGAAGCTTTAGTGCAATGATTACTATTACCAGCTATGGCCAGCATGTCATAATCATCTGTAAACTAGATCTGTACTTTTTCCTCTTCTTTAATCTGGTGATATTTTGCTCTCCATTATATGAAAGTTGTGAGTAGAGAGAGAATTGGTGAGTCAGGAAAAATATATACCATGGGAATCTGAGACAACTTTAAAGCAAATTATATGTGCTTGGGCCAGAACTAATACATACCAATTCCAGTTAAGAAGAGTATATGCTATTATATGTAGAAATTTATGATCTAATGGATCAGACAGCACCAACTTAACAAAAGGAAGTTTGGATTACATGGACACTTGGTGTCCCAAGATCAGATATTTAGTCTCTAACAGGGCCCAGACTGCTTTTAAGGTAGAGAATAATCATCAGAATTCTCTTGTTCCTCTTACCAGAGGCTCCTTGCAGCATACCTATCAGACAAAAATACCTCACTGCCTAGAGGGGTGGGATAGGGAGGGTGGGAGGGAGGGAGACGCAAGAGGGAAGGGATATGGGGACATATGTATATGTATAGCTGATTCACTTTGTTATAAAGCAGAAACTAACACCATTGTAAAGCAATTATACTCCAATAAAGATGTTAAAAAAAAATAATGGGATCTCTTGGGTCATAAAGGTTCAGATGAAAGAGAAGCATGAGTGTCAGCCTTGTGCTACTAAAAATCCTTCTTATATCTGGACACCATTAAAAACTGGCAGTATTTTGAGTTATTCACTAATGGATTGAGCAGCACACTCGGATGTGACACGTGTTGCTTCGAAAATCAGGTTTCCCACAAGCATTGTGCAAGGAGCAGCAAACTGTTTCTCAACTTAGAGGAGGGAGCTCAACACACATCATACCAAAGGATCCCAAGAAAGAATTGGCAGGACCCTCAACATGTTTGGAGTTTAACTTCCACCATTGGACCTGCATTCATTTGACTAATGTATCTGCGGTTTTTGCTGTTTTCTGTATTTCAGATACAGTTGACATAATTTCATTAATGTGATGGGCTGGGTGTTATTCTATGTGAAACCAAGACAGTCAAGTCTTTCTAGATTATTGTGTACCAGAGGGCAAATCTGCAGTGCTCTCCCTGTTCCTGGCTATCTTTACTCATTAGGCTAGAAAAAAGTCCTAGGCTAATTGCTGCCTACCATGTGATAGGAACTGGCTTGATTTCAAGTAGGATACCACATACAGACCAGTAGCTGCTATTGGCATCAGTAGTCTATAGTGGCATCAATCTAGTTTCTCCAGTATAAATCTGACTTTTTTCTGCATCAGTCAAACATGTGAGTAAAGGGAATATGTTATAATCACAACTCAAATGATTATAATCAAAACTTCAAGACACTGATGGTAATATTTGTCCCCATAATTCCCCCCAGGGTATGTTATTGTCTTTTATTTGGTTCTGTCCAGTGAGTGAGTTGTTGAGTATTTCTACCAGCTTCCTCTTGCCTTTTTCTACTGTAATAGTGCTTAGTGTCCTAGTTAGGAAAATATGTGGGGATTAACAATTGGAGGCAAGTGCTACTAGAATGGTGAGTCAATTCTTTCTACACATTCTGGTACCAGGTACTGACTTAGGATGGTTCAACTTAAGATTTTTTGGCCTTATAATATTTTTTTACTTTTTGACGGTGCAAGTGTTATGAATTCTGTAGAAACCATACTTCAAATTTTGAATTTTCAAATTTTCTCAGGCTACGGATATGCTGTACAATACTCTCTGGTGATACTGGGCAGCAGCAGTGAGCCAAAGCTCCCAGTCAGTCTCAAAATCATGGGGGTAGACAACCAATACACTTCCAACCATTCTGTACCCATAGGACCATTCAATATTTCACTTTCAGTACAATATTCAATAAAGTACATGAGATATTCAACACTATTATAAAACAGGCTTTGTGTTAGATAAATTTGTCCAACCATGGGCTAATGGAAGTGTTCTGAGCATGTTTAAGTAGGCTAGGCTTAGCTGTGATATTTGGTAGGTTAGGTGTATTAAATGTCTTCAACTTGCAATATTTTCAACTTATGATGGGTTTATTGGGATATAATCCCATCATAAATTGAGGAAGATTTGTGTATATTGATATATAGAAAGTGCTTGGGTTTTCATCTCATTCTGTTGGATTTCCACAGATTAGCAGAAATTTAGACCGAGTATTCAAAAACTCTCAGAAGGTTTGTGTATATTTCCTTCTTCAGCACGTAGTACCTAGAAAATGGCTATAGAGTCTTTCTTACAGTGTATACTCAAAATCTTTCTCCAAGATTACAAGGTCACATTGCAAGGTCATTTCTTAGAGGAAGTTGTCCTCAATCAAGGGGATATAGGTTTGAAAAGCGACTTAGGTCTAGGAACTGGGTAAGAGATTGTGAATATCCTCTATGATGTCTTGAATTAGATTTACCTTCACTCTTTTCCTGCCAATATAGCTATAGAAAGCCCTTAATAGGGATACCACAATCAATTAGCTGCTTGCACAGATTCCTGTGAATCTCAACATTCATTATCACTCTGTTCCTGTGGCTTATAATGGTGATAGTGTCCACTTTTCTCAGAGGAAGACCATGACCTGATGAGGCAGAACCACCGAGAACCTGCAACAGGATAGCAAAGTTGACTGCAAGCTTCAATCGGACACAGTTTGGGTCCATTGAAGCCACACTTGCTCCAGGCTAATGTCGGCTAGTGGATGAGCTCTGCAGGGGAATTAGATCCAGGCCAATGCTGTCTAACATGGGGCTCCTGTAACCCGCAATTTTGCTGAGGGCCTCCATGTCAGCCTGGCTGATACTTTCTCATGACTGCACTAGGGTTTGTTATGGATACAATAGTGTACCCTCTCAAATTTATGTTGAAGGCCAAACCTCCAATATGACTATATTCAGAGTGAGAGAGCCTTTAAGGAGGTAATGACTTATGACCTTAAAAATGAGGTCATAAGTGTAAAGCCCTAATCCAATATGACCAGTATCTGTATAAGAAGAAGAGACAGCAAGGATGAGTACACACAGAGGTAAGGTCTGATGAGGATGCAGTGAAAAGGTGGCCAAGAAGCAAGGCTTCAGGAAAAACCAAACGTGCCAAAACGTTGATCTTGGACTTCCGACCTCCAGAACTATGATAAAATTAATTTCTGTTATTTAAATCCCCAGTCTGTGACATTTTGTTATGGCAGCCCTGGAAGACATACCAGGGTCTGAAGCTCTTCCTACCCAATCATTCCTTCCCTCTTCTCTCCTTTCACTGGCATCAGACCTGCCTACTTCTGCTCCATATTTAGAAAGGTATTTGGCATGTAAGAAGTGTAAGCTCACATTATATATATCATCAAACTATGGATATAGCATTTATGTGGATCTTAGAAATTTGGGCACAAATTGAACTTGTGATCTATTAAAAATTAAATACTTAGCATCTTTAGGACTTGCTTCCTTTTGTCAATGTAAGAAATGAATTAGATAAATTTTACTATTAATACCATCTCCAAAATTTCCTTTTTCTCTGACACCTATTGCAATTTCTAGAATAGAGGAATTATTTTTCTGTACCAGAGTCTTATAGTAGAAAAGAACTTAAGTCCAACTCCCTCATATATCAGATGAGGAAACCAAGATATTGGAAAAAAAACATTATTTGTCCAAGAATATAAACATGTTAGTTGTATAGTTAGAACTGGAACCCATTGTTAGCTTGAAGAATTAACTTTTTTTTTACATCTTTATTGGAGTATAATTGCTCTACAATGTTGTGTTAGTTTCTGCTGTATAACAAAGTGAATCAGCTATATGTATACATATATCCACATATCCCCTCCCTCTTGCGTCTCCCTCCCACCCTCCCTATCCCACCCCTCTAGGTGGACAGACACAAAGTACCGAGCTGATCTCCTTGTGCTATGCAGCTACTTCCCACTAGCTATCTATTTTACATTTGGTAGTGTGGATATGTCAATGCTAGTCTCTCAGTTCATCCCAGCTTCCCCTTCTAACTCTTCACAGACCCTATCTTAAGTCGGTTGTAGAACCTCATTCCCTCAAAAGACTGAAGGCGCAAGATCCTCCCAGCTGTGCAAAATAGTTTAGGAGGGGCTTATATGAATGAGAATGTCTTTGGGGTGAATTTGAAGACCCAATGTGTCTTAAGTTGGCTGGTTTCCACAGAAGGCTGCAGTTACGTCAAGTGCATTATATGAATGTGGTTACATTGGTATCTGAAATTTACACTGTTAACATGACCAATCTCTGTTGCCACTGAATTAGGATTTATATTAGTGACTAGTTTTTGTTTGTTTCTTTTTGATCTCGAAACTACTTGAAATGAAATAACTGAGAAATTATGCTTCTAAACTTTTCTTTGGAAACTAATAATCATATAATTGGTAGGAAATTGGAAAACTCATCAGAGGTTGGATAGACCTATGGATATTAAAGGGCTAAAAAGTTCTGATAGACAAATGTAATATAACTTCATGGAAACGTTTCTGAGTGTGATGTTAACAGCTAGAGCATAAGTGTAATGTACTTTTTCAGCATGAAATAACATAGAAAAAACTAAATAGGACAGATTGGGAATTCAAATCAGTGGTTTAATTTTGGTTTCAGGAATTTTTGTCATTTTGAGGAAAAAAAAATTTTGGCTCTCCAAAATAAAGCTTCTTCAAAAATATTTTTGGTCCTCTACCTTTATTTATTTTCTTCTCTTTGATGCATTACTTATTTATTATGCAATTTATAAAACTTAGGTATTTAAGAAATGCTAGTGATTATTTCAATTGCATAATGACCTAATGAATCTTGTTCAGTGTGACTTATTTAGGAAAAATATAAAATTGGAATTTTATTTTTTGTTTCATCAAAGGAAGGAAATATTATTTAAAAGTTTTTGTTGATATTCTTTAAATAGCATGTCATTTGTGTTTTAATATCTTGTGTTCATATTTTACCTTTTTTGAAGATATAATAATGCATAGGATGATGGAGACTGAGAAATGTAAACTAAAGTTGTAGGAATAAATTCCAAATGAAGGACAAAGGGAAATTAAGATGAAATATTATTTTAAATATCTATTTTGCACTGGGAAGATGTTATAATATAGTTTCCTGGACAAAAAAAAAGAATGACCAGAGACCAAATGGAAAATAGAGATCCATAAGAAATACATAAAAGCAAAATACAGAGGACTATAATTAGAATTATTACTTGGGTTTCTCAAAAAGAAGTGGAAAAGTACAGAGGTTGTGACTGCAATTGAAGGAAATGAAGGTTTTACTTAGCTTTTAAAAATAACTGTTTGATAATTGCATAGCTTTCTTTCTAGGCTGTGTTAAGTACTTGACTTCCTAAAGAGTGAAGAGTAGTAATTACTGTGAAATCTAGTTGGATTAATGATAGAATTTCTTCACTCTATTTTTTTAATTATTCTACTTATTTTGTATTTAGGTTGATGTTTAAACTAACAAGTTCTTGTAAAAAGTTTAGAGACTACAAAAATATTACAAAGAAGAATCTGAAAAAAGTTTTATTTCAAAATTACTCCAAATTACTTTTTCTATACATATATGGCTACATATATATTTTACCTAAACTCATATTTATTTTATAAAACATGCTTTTTAAATTTATGTATTTTTAATATTTTCCTAGTGATTTAGTCCTCTAAATTTGATTTTTATTGTTTGTAGTATTTCCAAACTTACAGGTGTAAATAAGTAATAAATTCTATGTAAATAGCTTGTGTTTTTAGAAATGTTTCAAATACAACTATTAAGAAAAGACTTGTACATAGTTTGTTTTCCAGGTATCTGATACTGTTATAATAAATCCTAAAAGCAGAATTATTTCTGGCTCAAAGTACATTATTAGTTTTATTTTGCAGCTCTTAGAACTTTCTTCAATTAGTTGAAATTTGAAGGATATAATACAGCTAAGTTCTTAACTACACACATACAGATATACACACATATGTTCTTACTGTACTGCATTTGATCTTTCAATATATAATCCATTGTTTGTATTACTCTGTTTTTGTGAATGTGTGGGTAAAGTTAAGACAAAGGGTGTAGATTTATTTATTAGCTTAATTTTATTTTCTGTGTTTTTCATTCTGATCCTTGGCCAACAACATTACTATTTACAGTGATATTCTCATTCATTTTAGTAAACAGGAGAAAGTACATCTTTGTTATTCATCTTGAAAAACTGTTTTGTAGAGTTTGGCATCCATATTAACCCAGTAAGTTCACTTTGTCAATATCTCAATGCTCTAATATTATTAGCATTTGAATTTAACTGATTTAATGGCTTGGCCAAAAAGTTTGGGTTTTTCCAAAACGTGTTATGGAAAAAACTATCTACAGATAAATTTGAAATGGCATAATAGTTGTATATCATTAAATGTTATATCTACTTTAGCTTTTTATTATTTAGGTGAATTTTGTGCTTTTCATAGGTACTTCATTTTTAAAGCTGATTCCTAACTACTCATTTTTATTTTTGTGTTGTTGTATCTATGAATAAGGTATTTTCTCCTTATTTTCTTAAATTAATCATTGTTTGTATATAGATAACATTGATTTTGCATAAGAAGTTTGTAAATACCAATGCTTCTAAATTATTTGATTTTAATATTTTTAGCTCATTTTCTCACTTTTCCAGATAGCTACATTATTGCATATAATTGTATTTTCTCCTTTCTTCAAATATTGATAATCATTGTATCTTTTTCATGTATTTGCATTGACCAGAGCTTCTCAAATAATCTCTAAAAAATGACAATGAAAGATGATGAGAATGATCTTTATTACTGACATTTATGCAACTATTTCTGTTGTTTTATTTTAAAAATTAGATCTGTTGAAATGAGAGAGTTTTAAGAATGTATTATTTGCCTCTTATTTTTAAATTAATAGTATCAGGAATGTATGGAGAACATCAAGTACTAAGCCAAACCTTTGACTAGGTTACTCTCTTCCTTGTACCATTTAGTAAGTGTGATAGGAATAATTCTAAAGTGGCTCCCAAGATTTTCCACCCTCTGGTGTCCACACCTTGTTGCCCATTACTGTGGTTTTGATGCATGTCACTCTCATGATTAAGATATATTACATGGCACAGTAGACTTTAAGAAAGGGAGATTATTAAGGTGAGCCTGAATGGGTACATTCGAGGGAATGTTGTTTTCAGATAATGTTCTCGATTTCTTTAGTCATTTTCAGTCTATGCAAGTTTTTAATTACTCTTGAAACAATTTAGCTAAGTTTACATTATTATTATTATTATATATATTTTTTTGCGGTACGCAGCCCTCTCACTGTTGTGGCCTCTCCCCTTGCGGAGCACAGGCTCTGGACGCACAGGTTCAGTGGCCGTGGCTCACGGGCCTAGCCGCTCCGCAGCATGTGGGATCTTCCTGGACCGGGGCACGAACCCATGTCCCCTGCATCGGCAAGCAGACTCTCAACCACTGTGCCACCAGGGAAGCCCAAGTTTACATTATTTTAAATTGTGCTTATTTTATTGGTATTTTGAAAATTCTTTTCTAAGGTGAAGTTTTTATTTACCTTAACATGATTTAAATTAGGCTTATTTTCTATTCATACCAAATCATAAAAGGTTTTTAAAACAATTTCAGTGCTCTTGTAAGATTTTTTTTTATTCTTGGGTATTATTGTTTGAATTATATAAAATTTTTTATTTGGGCAGTATTTTAAAATGTGGAAAAGCACAGAAATGAAGATGAGACACATGTTCTTACATCCTGGAATTAATACTTGCTAATATTTATTTGGATTTATTTCATTGGTTTTCAGTATAAGAAATAATGAAGTACAGATACATTTGAACTCCCCTCTCATCACCTCCATTTCCCTCTCATCATCATGTTCTTGCAGTGAACTCTTCAGTCCAGTACTCTACATTTGCATTCATACATTACATGTATAGTTTACTTTGTGCTTTAAAATTGTTATATCAGTTGTTTTATTCTTCACCCTGTTTTTTTTTTTCTACTAAGTAAAAAGTCTTAGAGTGTCAGCTTCATTGATAAATGGCAAGCTTTCTCATTCCTATTTTATATTTTCCCTTGTATTCATTGCTGCATTTTGTTTATTAATTTCACTCTATTAGAATATTTATGTCATGTCATTGATATTCTGGCATTAGGGACTTGGACATTAGGCCTTTTATGAGTTTCCCTATGTGTATTCCTAGACTCAGAGTGATTGGATTGTAGAACAGGCACATTTAAAATTTTACCAGGGGTTCTAAATTGCCACACAATTTTGATATATCATTTTTCTCCCTCTAGTAATGTGGGTTTACTTCTACCTTCCCACTAAATAATGTACATTTAATATTTTCCAACATTAGTTTTGTTACCAATCTGAGAAAACCAAAATCCCATTTTTTTGTTTTAATTTTAATTTTTCTGATTACAGGTGGCATAATCAGTCCTCCTCTTATGCATGTTGCTTATTTCTGTTCCTTTACTGTGAATTACCTATTTACATTATTTTCACATTTTTAACTTCACACTTGTCTTTTTGTTTCATTATTCACATTTAGGACTACTTTATATATGCAGGGAATGACCCTTTTTTGATTATATACATTATAATGCCTTCTCTCTCATTGTTTGCACTTACACTTTTTATCTACCTTTTAAATTGTATTTAAAATACATACTGAGGGTTTCCCTGGTGGCACAGTGGTTGAGAGTCTGCCTGCCGATGCAGGGGACACAGGTTCGTGCCCCAGTCTGGGAGGATCCCACGTGCCGCGGAGCGGCTGGGCCCGTGAGCCATGACCACTGGGCCTGCGCGTCCGGAGCCTGTGCTCCATGATGGGAGAGGCCACAACAGTGAGAGGCCTGCGTACCGCAAAAAAAAAAAAAAAAAAAAAAACATACTGAAAGTCTTCTCTGGAAAAATATCTATTCAGGTCTTCCAGTATGTATTTTAAATACAATTAAAAATTTAGAAAAAATAGAAGATACACATATGACTAAAAGGCACGTGAATTGGTGCAGTCAGTATGGAAGTTCCTTAAAAAACTGAAAATATAACTACCATATGATCCAGCAATTCTACTCTTGGGTATATATCTGGAAAGAAATGAAAACACTAATTCAAAAAGATACATGCATCTTGATGTTCATAGTAGTACTATTTACAATAACAAAGATATGAAGGCAACCCAAGTGACCATCAACAGACAAATGGATAAATATGTGGGGTATATATATATATATATATGATGGAATGTTACTCGGCTGTAAAATAAGGAGAATGAAATTCTCCCCTTTGTAGCAACGTGGATGCACCTAGAGAATATTATGTTTAGTGAAATAAATCAGAGAAAGACAAATACAGTATGATATCACTTATATGTAGAATCTAAAAAGTAACACAATTGAATATTGATATATGCAAAATGAAAACAGACTCAGATGTAGAAAACAAAGTAGTGGTTGCCATTGGGGAGAGGGAAGGGAGGAGGGGCAAAGTAGGAGTATGGGATTAAGAGATAAAAACTACTATGTGCAAAGGAGATAAGCAACAAGGATGTATTTTGTAGCACAGGGAATTATAGTTATTATCATGTAATAACTTTTAATGGAGTATAATCTGTAAAAATACTGAATCACTATGCTGTACACCTGAAATTAGTATAATATTGTAAATCAACTATACTTTAATAAAATAACAAAAATACATATATACATACCTACATACTGAATATTGAAGCTCATTCTCTTGTTTTTTCAAACTGGTCACAAATTTATCCACATTGTTTCTAATCATTATTATAAAAATTAACAAATATAATTTTTCTGTTGAGTTAAAATTTATTTCTTTAAAGTATGTCACTTTATAAAGAAAAATGCTCAATATATTAGCAATATCTAATACATTTTTAATATTACCCTCACTATATGTTATCCTTTAAATTCATATTTGTGGATATATTTCAAAATATATCATGCAGGTTGGATCATTGGAATGATAAAAATCTGTGTTTATCCATTTATTTCGCAAATAAGAACAGTTTGAGGAAAATGTGTTTCTTGAATATTATGCTTTGTGTTTGTTTTCTAAAATGTCTTATTTTTATATAAGTTGAGTCATTTCAAACCACATAACGTAGTGTAATGAAATGTAACAGACATGACAAGAGACATTTCCTTCTCTCGAAAAAAATATGGATATTCTTCACAGTGTTTACTCTGCATACATTTTATTTCAACCAGCTGCTTTTCCAAATCTTCATCTAAACTGATTTTGCAACTAACTGCTTAGTTCTCTTTTTTCCTACCAGGCAATAAAAGTGTACTCTTAATGAAAAAGACACTTTTGAAATAAAATATATAAAGTGTTAAATGTTAAAACTCTTTACCACTAATTTTTGAATTAGTGTATAACTTCCTAGTTTCAGTCTCTAAAACTAGGTACAACTGAAACTGACACAAGAATTGAAATAATGCCATCAATAATTGAATAAATATCTGTTTATTTACTTTGTATATTTTTAAAAACACAGATACATTATGACAGAGGGTAATGGTTTTCAAGATTCAAAGTCAAATGAAAAATATTATCTCCAACCTGACTATGATTTATTTTCTGAAGTGCAGTTTGCTTCTACGTGTCAAACTAACTATGAAATTCTGTCTTTTGACCAGATTAAGTTGAGTGGGGGGTTGTGTGTGTGTGTGTGTGTATGTGTGTGTGTGTGTGTGTCTACCATTAATAGCCTCATTTAACTTCTTCTGCTATTGTTTAAACAATCCTGGTTGTTTCTGAACCTACTGTTTGCATTTGGATAGACTGTAGAAAGGAAACATGCCATTTTCTCCAGAGTTTCTGTCAAATTCTGACATTTTCTTTTCCTTTCCATAAATCTGAAAAACGGTCTGTTTAACACTCCTATTTGTGCCTTCAAAGGACTGTTACACCCATCCTCTATAAAATAATTCACTTCTGTGACTTACAAGTGACTTATTCTGTTAGGAGTGACCAATATTAATTTTTGGCAAAATTTTTGTCAAAGTCTTAAGGACTATTATAATATCTCATAGGGTATTTTAACGAATATCGAATAATTGAGTCCTTCTCTTCATGAGTATCTCTTGGTCCAGTATTGCTATTATTTTAATACACTGCCAAATAATATTTAGCAACATTACATTTAGGATTTTTTTTTACATCTTTATTGGATTATAATTGCTTTAAAATGTTGTGTTAGTTTCTGCTGTACAACAAAGTGAATCAGCTATATGTATATGTATATCCCCTCCCTCTAGAGCCTCCCTCCCACCCTCCCCATCCTACCCCTCTAGGTGGTCACAAAGCACCAAGCTGATCTCCCTGTGCTATGCAGCTGCTTCCCACTAGCTGTCTGTTTTACACATGGTAGTGTATATATGTCAGTGCTACTCTCTCACTTCTTCTCAGCCTCCCCTTCACCCCCATGTCCTCAAGTCCATTCTCTATGTCTGTGTCTCTATTCCTGCCCTGCCACTAGGTTCATCAGTACCATTTTTCAAGATTCCATATATATGTGTTAGTATACAGTATTGGTTTTTCTCTTTCTACCTTATTTCACACTGTATGACAGACTCTAGGTCCATCTACCTCACTACAAATGACTCAGTTTCATTCCTTCTTATAGCTGAGTTGTATTTCATTGTATACATGTACTACATCTTCTTTATCCATTTATCTGTCAATGGACATTTAGGTTGCTTCCATGTCCAGGCTATTGTAAATAGTGCTGCAGTGAACATTGTGGTACATGTATCTTTCTGAATTATGGTTTCCTTAGGGTATATGCCCAGTAGTGGAATTGCTGGGTCATATGATAGTTCTATTTTTAGTTGTGTTTTGTTTTTTTTGTGGTATGCGGGCCTCTCACTGTTATGGCCTCTTCCATTGCGGAGCACAGGCTCCGGACGTGCAGGCTCAGCAGCCATGGCTCACGGCCCAGCCGCTCCGTGGCATGTGGGATCTTCCCGGACCGGGGCACGAACCCGTGTCCCCTGCATCAGCAGGCAGACTCTCAACAACTGTGCCACCAGGGAAGCCCCTATTTTTAGTTTTTTAAGGAACTTCCATACTGTTCTCCATAGTGGCTGTATCAATTTACATTCCCACCAACAGTGCAAGAGGGTTCCCTTTTCTCCACACTCTCCAGCATTTATTGTTTGTAGATTTTTTGATGATGGCCATTCTGGCTGGTGTGAGGTGATACATCACAGGGGTTTTGATTTGCATTTCTCTAATGATTAGTAATGTTGAGCATCTTTTCATTTGCCTCTTGGCTATCTGTGTGTCTTCTTGGAGAAATGTCTATTTAGGTCTTCCACCCATTTTTGGATTGGGTTGTTTGTTTTTTTATATTGAGCTGCATGAGCTGCTTGTATATTTTAGAGATTAATCCTTTGTCATTTAGGCTTTTGACTCACTAATTACAGGTATAATCGGCATGAATTTTTATTTTTCTCATTATTTCTGACAGGTTTTAATGTCTATTAATGATGAATACAAACACCCATATACAGTTACACACACACACATCAAAAAAAAGGTTTTGATTAATACAAATACAAACACAAAATTTTCTAGTCTCTGGAAAATTTTAATGTGATCCAAGTAATTTTCTCCTTAATGGTCTCAGTGAATTTACCTTGCTACTTTATTGCTTGATTGCTCTTTTGTAGTTTTATTATCTCTTCCTCTGTACCTGCCATTCTATTTTGTTTACATTTTGTTTCTTATATGATATATTGACTATATATACTCTATTGATGTAATATTTCTATATATATCTGTAATAATATATGTATATTTTATATATTAGTAGATTTTTGGCTTTTTCAGTTAAGAAGCTCAGATTTAGCAATGTATTGGTTATAATGATTTTTTAGTAATTCATGATTACTTAATTATATCTTTATTATTTACCTTCATTTACTTTTAGCATTTTCAGTTATTGATTTATTTATTCAATGAATTGGTTCTTTAAATTTCTTACTCTTAGAACCAAAAATTGATTTTTTTGATAAAGCAGATTTTAGTGTTCTTTCTAATTAATAATTTAAAAATATATTTCAACCCTTTTTACTTTATGATACTGTATTCGTTTCCTGTAGCAGCTGTAACAAATGACAAAAGCTTTGCTTAAAACAACAGAAATTTATTCTCTTACAGTTCTGTTGGGCAGAATTCTGAAATTATACTACTGTAATGAAATTAAGATGTCAGCAGGGCCATGCTCACTCTAGCTCTAGGGAAGAATCTGTTCCTTACCTCTTCCAGCTTCTGGTGCCTACAGAATTTGTTGATTCGTAGCTGTATCAGTCCAGTCTTCAAAGCTAGCATTTCAAATCTCTTTCTGCTCCATCTTCACTTTGTCTTCTCTCTGTGTGTCAGATCTCCCTCTCCTTTCCTCTTATAAGAAGTATACATGTGATGGCAGTTAGAGCCACCCAGGTAATCCAGGAAAAACTCTATCTCAATATTCTTAAATTAATCACATCTGCAAAGGCGGCCCCCCTTTAAAAAAAGCAATATAAGGTAACAGGTCCAGGGATTAAGACATGGATATCTTCAGGGGGTTCATTCTCAGCTTACTATGTATTATTTTCTTTGCATTTATCAGTTTCTTTATGATTTACCTTTTAATTATGGCTTAATTTCACTGAAGTATCATGCACATGGAATGGAAACAGAAATTCTTTAACTCATACTTGTGCCCCTCTTCAGTGTTTACTCTTTTCAACAAGTCCTTACCCAGAGGAGCTCAGAAAATTTGCTTATTTATTGTATGACTATGAAATCTCTGCTTTTATAATGTTCTCATTTAATTCTGGCACCTAATTGCTTTATCCAAGTTTTCTCTGCTAATACTGTCGGTTCTTTTGTTAGCTTGCTGAAATTAAGTAACAGAATCTATTGATACATATTTGATATTTTGTTTGTTTTCCTCCTTGGTCTTGGTCTCTAGAACATAAAATAACAGGAAATTAAAAAACAGCATTATACTATATTTTTTGTAGAAATGCAATAGTAACTGAATTGTAAAACAAAACAGTCACCATAAAACTATAAGAGCAAAGAATGGAAATAACGCATGTTTTAACACAGGAATTGTTTAATAGGCTATGTTAACTCCATATGATAGGTAATTCTATGCTTCAAAAAATACATTTTGTAGAATATTTAATAGCATGGAAAATGGTAACAATATAGTGATGAAGAATAAAGTGAGCTATAAAGGAGCAAGAACACAATGATTTCATTTTAAAAAATAGGTATTTTGAAATACTTTTAGATTTACAAAAGAGTTGAAAAATAGTTGAGAGTTCTATATGCCTTTCCCACAGCTTATACTGCATCTTACATAACCATGGTACAATTATCAAAACTAACAAATTATCATTTATACATTCTACCAAGTTAGAAAATAAAGAAAATTTTGATTTCACTGTTTTTTTCACACTAATATTCTTTTTATTTTCCTGCATCCAATCCAGGAGACCACTTTGCATTTAGCCATCATGTCTCCTAAGTCTTCTCCAATCCATTATAATTTTTCATGTTTCCTTGTTTGTCACAGCCTTGACACTTTTGAATAATACTGGGCAAGTATTTTATAGAATGTTTCACAGACTGGGTGTGTCTAATGTTTTCTCATGAGCAGTACAGCTCTGGCTGTTTAGCAAGACTAACACAGAAGTTAACTGCCCTTCTCTTCACATCATATCAGAGGGTAAGATGTCAGTTGGATTTACAGGTGATGCTGACTTTGAACACTTGGGTAGAGTGGTGTCTCCCAGACTTCTGCACTCTACAGTTACTGTTTTTACATTTCTATTTATCAAAAATGACTGACTAATTTTAGCCCATACTCAAGAATGTAGGTTATCTTGGTGGGACAAGTATCAAAGAATTTGTGAGCAAAGTTAAAACATCCACAACAATGGACGAATATTTTTAAGAATATATATTCAGGGGCTTCCCTGGTGGCACAGTGGTTGAGAGTCCGCCTGCCAATGCAGGGGACACGGGTTCGTGCCCCGGTCCAGGAAGATGCCACATGCCGCGGAGCAGCTGGGCCCGTGAGCCATGGCCGCTGAGCCTGTGCGTCCGGAGCCTGTGCTCCGCAATGGGAGAGGCCACAACAGTGAGAGGCCCACATACCGCAAAACAAAAAAAAGAATATATGTTCAGGCTATACAAATATCCTATTTTTCTTTAAGTTTCTCCCACGTTCGCATTCATACACGGATCTTGCCTGCAGCAACGGTCACTGTGATGTTCTACTGGTGATTTTCAGTTATCCTCATTGGAAGTTGGTAAAGAAGAAATTTTTTTCGCCAATAATTTATTACTATAATTGTTTATTTTTAGCAGTATGGTCTTACGGATATATTTTATTTGGAAGGCTATAATCCAACACAGTTGCTATTTATTTTGTTTCTTGAATTGTGCCAGCCTTGGCCATTGGGAGTTCTGTCCAGTTAGCACTTGCTTCCTTGTGAATATGTCTCACTCTTTTCTTTTTGATCTTTTTTAAGTTGCTTATTTGTATGTGTTTATTTGAATGATCTCTTGTTATCTGGTGCTATAATATGCTCCAGATTTATATTTATCTTCCTCCATCCTAGAATCAGCCATTTATCAGGAAGCCCTGGTTCCTTTTATTGAGAATCATATTTTAAAACTAAGATCTGGAGAGGGTGGAGTCAAGATGTCATACTAGGAGGACACGGAATTCATGTATCCTTACAACTAAGGCACCTGCCAGGCACCGGTGGGGAACCATGGACACCTAATGGGATGGGAGGAAGGACCAGCAGCTGGTTTTTGGGGTCTTGGTACCCAGGCCAGCGGTTGAGCCTGAGCTCTGGTGGTGGCAGCTCTGAGTCAAAATTGCTGGACTAACAGAGAACCTCAGACCCCAGGGAATATCAATCAGAGTGAGGTCTCCCGGAGTTCCTCATCTTAGCACCAAGACCCGGCTCTGTCCAACTGCCTGCAAACTCCAGAAGCTGAACATCTCAGGCCAAACAATCAGTAAGACAGGAATGCAGCACCATCCAACAACAACAACAACAAAAAGAAATGACAAAAATATATGTTACAGACAAAAGAGCAAGGTAAAACCTACAAGACCACATAAAGGAAGACGAAATAGGCAACCTACCTGAAAAAGAATTCAGAGTAATGATAGTAAAGATATCCAAAATCTTGGAAATAGAATGGAGAAAATACAAGAAACGTTTAACAAGGATCTAGAAGAACTAAAGAGTGAACAAACAATGATGAACAACACAATAAATGAAACTAAAAATACTCTAGAAGGAATCAGTAGCAGAATAACTGAGGCAGAAGAACAGATAATTGACCTGGAAGATAGAATGGTGGAAATAACTACCACAGAGCAGAATAAAGAAAAAAGAATAGGGCTTCCTTGGTGGCGCAGTGGTTGAGAGTCCACCTGCCAATGCAGGGTACATGGGTTCGTGCCCCAGTCCGGGAGGATCCCACATGCTGTGGAGCAGCTAGGCCTGTGAGCCATGGCCGCTGAGCCTGCAGGTCCAGAGCCTGTGCTCCGCAACTGGAGAAGCCACAACAGTGAGAGACCCACGTACCACAATAAAAAACAAACAAAAAAAGATAATGACCCTCCTGCATGATCAGCTGCTGCCTAGCAAAATTTATTAAAAAAAAAGGAAAAAGAATGAAAAGAATTGAGGACAGTCTCAGAGACCTCTGAGACAACATTAAATGCACCAACATTCAAATGATAGGGGTCGCAGAAGAAGAAGAGAAAAAGAAAGGGTCAGAAAATATTTGAAGAGGTTATAGTCGAAAACTTCCCTAACATGGTAAAGGAAATAGTCAATCAAGTCCAGGAAGCACAGAGAGTACCATAAAGGATAAACCCAAAGAAAAACATGCCGAAACACATATTAATCAAACTGTCAAAAATTAAATACAAAGAAAAAATATTAAAAGCAGCAAGGGAAAAGCAACAAATAACATACAAGGGAATCCCCATAAGGTTAACAGCTGATTTTTCACCGGGAACTCTGCAAGCCAGAAGGGAGTGGCAGAACATATTTAAAGTGCTGAAGGAGAAAAACCTAAAACCAAGATTACTCTACCCAGCAAGGATATTGATGGAGAACTTAAAACCTTTACAGATAAGCAAAAGTTAAGAGAATTCAGCACCACCAAACCACCTTTACAACAAATGCTAAAGGAACTTCTCTAGGCAAGAAACACAAGAGATGGAAAAGACTGACAAAAAGAAACCCAAAACAATTAAGAAAACTGTAATAGGAACATACATAATGATAATTACCTTAAATGTAAATGGATTAAATGCTCCCACCAAAAGACATAGACTGGCTGAAGGGATACAAAAACAAGACCCATATATATGCTGTCTACAAGAGACCCACTTCAGACCTAGGGACACATACAGACTGAAAGTGAGGGGATGGAAAAAGATATTCCATGCAGGTGGAAATCAAAAGAAAGCTGGAGTAGCAATTCTCATATCAGACAAAATAAACTTTAAACTAGAGACTATTACAAGAGACAAAGAAGGACACTGCATAATGACTAAGGAATCAATCCAAGAAGAAGATAACAATTGTAAATATTTATACACCCAACATAGGAGCACCTCAATACATAAGGCAAATGCAAACAGTGAAAGAAAGGAAAATCAACAGTTACACAATATAGTAGGGGACTTTAACACCCCACTTTCACCAATGGACAGATCATCCAAAATGAAAATGAATAAGGAAACACAAGCTTTAAATGATACATTAAACAAGATGTACTTAACTGATATTTATAGGACATTCCACCCAAAAACAACAGAATACAGTTTCTTCTCAAGTGCTCATGGAACATTCTCCAGTATAGACCATAGTTTGGGTCACAAATCAAGCCTTGGTAAATTTAAGAAAACTGAAATCATATCAAGTATTTTTTCCGACCACAACGCTATGAGACTAGATATCAATTACAGGAAAAAACTGTAAAAAATACAAACACATGGAGACTAAACAATATGCTGATAAATATACTGAAGATCACTGAAGAAATCAAAGAGAAAATCAGAAAATACCTAGAAACAAATGACAATGAAACCATGATGACCTGAAACGTATGGGAAGCAGCAAAAGCAGTTGTAAGAGTGAGGTTTGTAACAATACAATCCTACCTTAAGAAACAAGGAAAAAACTCAAAAAACAACCTAACCCCACACCTAAAGCAATTAGACAAAGAAAAAAAAAAACCCAAAGTTAGTAGAAGGAAAGAAATCATAAAGATCAGATCAGAAATAAAGGAAAAAGAAATGAAAAATAACAAAGGTCAATAAAACTAAAAGCTGATTCTTTGAGAAGATAAGCAAAATTGATAAATGATTAGGCAGACTCATCAAGAAAAAAGGAGAAAACTCAAATCAACAGAATTAGAAATGAACAAATGAGAAGTAACAACTGACACTGCAGAAATACAAAGGATCATGAGAGGTTACTACAAGCAACTATATACACCAATAAAATGGACAACCTGGAAGAAGTGAACAATTCTTAGAAAAGCACAACCTTCCGAGACTGAACCAGGAAGATATAGAAAATATAAACAAGCCAATCACAAGCACTGAAATTGAAGCTGTGATTAAAAATCTTCCAACAAACAAAAGCCCAGGACCAGATGGCTTCACAGGTGAATTCTATCATTTAGAGAAGAGCTAACACCTATCCTTCTCAAACTCTTCCAAAATACAGCAGAGGGAGGAACACTTCCAAACTCATTCTATGAGGTCACCATCACCCTGATACCAAAACCAGACAAAGATGTCACAAAGAAAGTAAACTACAGGCCAGTATCACTGATGAACATATATGCAAAAATCCTCATCAAAATACTAGCGAACAGAACCCAACAGCACATTAAAAGGATCATACACCATGTTCAAGTGGGGTTTATCCTAGGAATGCAAGCATTCTTCAATATAGGCAAATCAATCAATGTGATACACCATATTAACAGATTGAAGGGTAAAAACCATATGATAATCTCAATAGATGCCGAAAAAGCTTTTGACAATTTTCAGCACCCATTTATGATAAAAATAACTCTCCAGAAAGTAGGCACAGAGGGAACCTACCTCAACATAATAAAGGCCATAAATGACAAACCCAGAGCCAACATTGTTCTCATGGTGAGAAACTGAAACCATTTCCTCTAAGATCAGGAACAAAACCAGGTTGCCCACTCTCACCACTGTTATTCAACATAGTTTTGGAAGTTTTAGCCAGAGCAATCAGAGAAGAAAAGGAAATAAAAGGAATCCAAATTGGAAAAGAAGAAGTAGAACTGTCACTGTTAGCAAATGACATGATACTATACATAAAGAATGCTAAAAGATGCTACCAGAAAACTACTAGAGCCAATCAATGAATTTGGTAGAGTAGCAGGATGCAAAATTAATGCACAGAAATCTCTTGCATTCCTTTACACTGATGTTGAAAAATGTGAAAGAGAAATTGAGGAAACACTCCCATTTACCACTGCAACAAAGAGAATAAAATACCTAGGAGTAAACCTACCTAAAGAGACAAAAGAACTGTATGCAGAAAACTATAAGACGCTGATGAAAGGAATTAAAGATGATACAAACAGATGGAGAGATATACCATGTTGTTGGATTAGAAGAATCAACATTGTGAAAATAACTATACTACCCAAAGCAATCTACAGATTCAGTGCAATCCCTATCAAACTACCAATGGCATTTTTCACAGAACCAGAACAAAAAATTTCACAACTTGTATGGAAACACAAAAGACCCCCAATAGCCAAAACAATCTTGCGAAAGAAAAACAGAGCTGGAGGAATCAGGCTTCTGGACTTCAGACTGTACTACAAAGCTACAGTAATGTATACAGTATGGTACTGGCACAAAAACAGAAATATAGATCAATGGAACAGGATAGAAAGCCCAGAGATAAACCCACACACATATGGTCACCTTACCTTTGATAAAGGAGGCAAGAGTATACAATGGAGAATAGACAGCCTCTTCAATAAGTTTAATAAGTGGTGTTGGGAAAACTGGACAACTATATGTAAAAGAATGAAATTAGAACACCCTAGCACCATACACAAAAATAAGCTCAAAATGGATTAAAGACCTAAATGTAATGCCAGACACTATAAAACTCTTAGAGGAAAACATAGGCAGAAAACTCTATGACATAAATCACAGCAAGGTCCTTTTTGACCCACCTCCTAGAGAAATGGAAATGAAAACAAACATAAACAAATGAGACCTAATGAAACTTAAAAGCTTTTGCACAGCAAAGGAAACCATAAACAAGACGAAAAGACAACCCTCAGAATGGTAGAAAATATTTTCAAATTAATCAATGTACAGTGGATTAATCTCCAAAATATATAAACAGCCCATGTTGCTCAATATTTAAAAAAAAAAAAATCCAAAAATGGGCAGAAGACCTAAGTAGACATTTTTCCAAAGAAGACATGCATATACCCAAGAAGCACATGAAAAGCTGCTCAACACTACTAATTATTACAGAAATGCAAATCAAAACTACAATGAGGGATCACCTCATGCCAGTTAGAATGGGCATCATCAGAAAATCTAAAAACAACAAATGCTGGAGAGGGCGTGGAGAAAAGGGAAGCCTCTTGCACTGTTGGTGGGAATGTAAATTGATCCAGCCACTATGGAGAACAGTATGGAGGTTCCTTAAAAAGTAAAAGTAGAATTACCGTATGACCCAGCAATCCCACTACTGGGCATATACCCTGAGAAAACCATAATTCAAAAAGAGTCATGTACCACAATGTTCATCGCAGCACTATTTACAATAGCCAGGACATGGAAGCAACCTAAATGTCCATTGACAGATGAATGGATAAAGAAGATGTGGCTCATAAATACAATGGAATATTACTCAGACATAAAAAGAAACAAAATTGAGTTATTTGTAGTGAGGTGGTTGGACCTAGAGTATGTCATACAGAGTGAAGTAAGTCGGAAAGAGAAAAAGAAATATCATATGCTAACATATATATATGGAATCTAAAAAAAAAAAAAAAGGTTCTGATGAACCTAGGGGCAGGACAGGTATAAAGACACAGATGTAGAAAATGGACTTATGGACATGGGAAAGGGGAAGGGTAAGCTGGGATGAAGTGAGAAAGTATCAGTGATATATATACACTACCAAATATAAAATAGATAGCAAGTGGGAAGCAGCGGCATAGCACAGGGAGATCAGCTCGGTGCTTTGTGACCACCTAGAGGGGTGGGATACGGAGGGTGGGAGGGAGATGCAAGTGGAAAGGGATATGCAAGTTGAAAGGGTGGGAGGGAGATGCAAGTGGAAAGGGATACATAAATAAAGATGTAGAAAAAAACCCAGGGGTTTCACTGGTGGCGCAGTGGTTGAGAGTCCACCTGCCGATGCGGGAGACACGGGTTCGTGCCCCACTCCGGAAAGATCCCACATGCCATGGAGGGGCTGGGCCCGTGAGCCAGGGCCGCTGAGCCTGCTCATCCGGAGCCTGTGCTCCGAAAGGGGAGAGGCCACAACGGTGAGAGGCCCGCGTACCGCAAAAAAACAACAACAAAAAAAAAAACAACTAAGATCTCAGTGCTAGATATGCTTGTTGCTACTGGAGTTTACTACTTCTAGGCCCTCTCTATTGTCCTAGCTAGAAAAAATATAGTATGTTTATTAGCTCATATATACACATATATCTGTATTTATTTGAGCATCTGTATGAGTTTATATATATGCACATGCATATATATAAATATTTGTTTGCCTGTTTATTTATCATATGTGTTTTTTTCACATATTTATTGGAGTATGATTGCTCTACCATGATGTGTTAGTTTCTGCTGTATAACAAAGTGAATCAGCTATACGTATACACATATCCCCTTATTTCCTCCTTCTTGCTTCTCCCTCCCACCCCTTGTCCCATCCCTCTAGGTGCTCACAAAGCACTGAGCTGATCTCCCTGTGCTATGTGGCTGCTTCCCACTAGCTATTTTACATTTGGTAGTGTATATATGTCCATGCCACTCTCACTTTGTCCCAGCTTACCCTTCCCCTCTCTGTGTCCTCAAGTCCATCCTCTACATCTGCTTCTTTATTCTTGTCCTGCCCCTAGGTTCTTCAGAACCATTTTTGGTTTCTTTTTAGATCCTATATATATTTGTTAGCATACGGTATTTGTTTTTCTCTTTCTGACTTATTTCACTCTGTATGACAGACTCTAGGTCCATCCACCTCACTACAAATAACTCAATTTCGTTTCTCTTTATGGCTGAGTAATATTTCATTGTATATATGTGCCACATCTTCTTTACCCATTCATCTATCAGTGGACACTTAAGTTGCTTCCATGTCCTGGCTATTGTAAATAGAGGTGCAGTGAACATTGTGGTACATATCATATTTGTTTATACTCCTTTCTCTGACTCTAATCCTGCACAAAATGTTTTATTATAGGCCTTTCCCCTTTGCTTATTTGTAACCTTTTTCTCTGGTAGTGAACAGCCTGGTTCCCATCATTTATTTAAAATTGATTTACTTATTCGTTCAACCCTGGTATACATCTAGAGATGTTTCAGAATGACTAAACTATAATCCAGTGAGGAACAGATTTGTCAACTAGAGTACAGTGTTTATATACAATTCCTTTTGTCTTTAGCCTTTAAAAAATCCAGTTAAAACACTGCTTCCAAAGTAACTTCTGTGAATTCCTTTTCCCCCACATCTTTCAGTGAGGTTACCTAATGCATTTGTAAGACAAATATAATTTGTCACCATCTGCATTCAATTCTGGGATCCCTTGATATTCTGGTTGATTTTTTAATTGAAATATTACATTCACTCTTTGTGGTATAAAATCATACAGGTTTTGAAAAATGCATACAATCATGCATACAATACCACAGAGACATTTCCATCACCCTAAAGATCTAATTGTGCATCTTCTTTTTAGCAAACACCTCTTAACCTTCCTCCCATCTTAATTATAGTCTCTTTTACAACTGTACTTTTGCTTTTTCCAGAATTCCATATAAATGGAATTGTACAATATGTAGCCTTGAGGTTCTGGCTTCTTTCACATAGCTAAATGTATTCACGCATAGGTTGTGTGAATCAGTGGTTCTTTTAATTTTAATTACAGTTGTCCCTCAGTATCCAAGCGGGGGATTGGTTTCAGCACCATGGATTGGTACCAAAATCCACAAATACTCGTCTCATATATAAATAGCATAGTATTTGCATATAGTCTACCCACATCTTCCCATTTTAATTCCTCTCTAGTATACTTATAATACCTAATACAATGCAGATGCTATATAAATAGTTCCTGGCATACAGCAGTTTCAAGTTTTACTTTTTGGAACTTTCTGGAATTTTTTTTGAATATTTTCAGTCCACAATTGGTTGAACCCACAGACACAGAGGGCTGACTGTACTACATTGCAGTACATTGTATGGCTTACCATAGTTAATCTGTTGACATGTTGGCCATGTAACTGTATAACTTTTTGCTCTCAGTTTGAGGCAATTATGAAAAACATTCCCTGTACACATTCTAACATAGATTTTGGTGTGAATATGTTTTCAACTCGGGTAAGTATCTAAAAGTAGGAATTCTAGGTCATATGGTAAGTCTGTGTTTATGAGAAAATATCAAACTCTTTTCCAAAGTGTGGAAATTTCATTTTCACCAGAAATGGCTGGGAGTTCCTCTTGCTCTGCACACTCTCAGGAATTCATGCTTTTATCTTTTTAAAAATATTTTTTCTTCATTGCCCTTTTAATAGGTAGGTAGTGGTCTATCTTTGTAGGTTTAACTTCTATTTCCCTAAAGACTAATATCATTAAGTATGTTTTATCATGTTTGGTGAAGTATCTGTTCAGATATTTCTCTGCTCATTTTTCAATTAGGTTGTTTTCAGTTTTAATATTTTTGAGTTTTCAGTGTTCTTTATATATTTCAGATATAAGTCCTTTACCAGATATTTGAATCACAAATATTTCCTTCTAGTCTGTGGCTTGCATTTTCCTTCCCTTAATGTTGTCTTTTAAAGGATAAAGTTTTTTTTTATTTCTGATAAAGTCCAATTTATCATTTTCTCTTCTACAAATTATCATTGTAGTGTCATATATAAAAATATGTTGCCCAACTCACAGTCATGAAGATTTTCTTCAGTGTTTTCTTCTTAAGTTTTATAGTTTTACTTGTTAAATTTAGGACAATGATCCATTTGAGTTCATTCTAATGTAAGATGTGAGATATATATTCAAGTTACTTTTGTTTTTCCTATATGGATGTCTAAATTGTTCTGGTATCCTTCTTAACAATACTATCTATTCTCCACTGAATTTTCTTTAAAAGTTTTAAAATGATCAGTCTATATCTGTGTAGTCTTTATCTGTGCTTTCTAGTCTGTTCCAATGAGCTATCTGTCTATCCCTTAGCCAGTACAACAATCTTAATTACTAAAGCTTTATATAGTAGGTCTTGAAATCAGGAAGTGTGAGTCCTCCAAATTTGTGTGTGTGTTTCAAGAATAATTTTGGCTATTCTAATTTCTTTGCCTTTTTCATCTTAATTTTAGAATCAGCTTGTTAAAAAATCTGGTATCTACAAAAGAGTTTGCAGGGATTTGGATTTGGATTGCACAGTATCTATAGATCCAATTGCAGAGAGTGAACATCTTAACACTATTGTCTTCCAATCCATTAGGTTTTATTGATTTCTTGCATTAGTGTTTTGTAGTTATGAACATACAGATTCTGTACATATTTTGGTAGATTTATACCTAAGTATTCATATTCTGTTTTGGGAGTGCTATTTTAAACACATTGTTATTGCAGTTTGTGTGAGTGTGTGTCTGTTAATAGACACTATTTTTTTAGCACTTTTGGGTTCCCAGCAAGGTTGAGCAGAAAGTACACAAAATTCACATTACCCTCTGCCTTCACAAACACACAGCCGCCTCTACTATCAACATCCTGTGCTGCAGTGGTACACTTATTACAGTCGATGAACCAACATTGGCATATCATTATCAGCCAAAGCCCATGGTTTACATTTGGGTTCATTCTTTATATTGTACATTCTGTAGGTTTTGACAAATGTATAATGACATACATCCAAAATTTTCATATCATGCATAATAGTTTCACTGCCCTAAAATTCCTCTGTGCTCTGCCTGTTCATCTCGGCCTACCTCTGAACCCCTGGCAACCATTGATTTTACTGTCACAATAGTTTTGCCTTTTCCAGAATATCATTTACTTAGGATCATATGGTATGAAGCCTTTGCAAATTGCCCTTTTTTCACTTAGCAGTACACATTCCATATCTTTTCAACTTAATAGCTCATTTCTTTTCAATGTTGAATAATATTGTATGGGTATACCATTGTTTGTTTATCCATTCATCTCCTGAAGAGCATTTTGGTTGCTTCAAAGTCTTAGCAATTATGAATGAAGCTGCTATAAACATTCATGTGCATATTTTTGTATGAACTGAATCTTTTTATTTCAAATTCTAATTGTACTCTTCTGGCATATAGGAATATGATTGAGATTTGTATGTTGATCTTGAATCCTGTAATCTTATTCAACTTGTTTGTTAATTCTAGCAATTCTTCTTAGATTTGTTAAGATTAAATTTTATTTTACTCTTTTCTTTACAATCTATATGCATTGTGTTTTCTTTCCTTTTGCACTGGCTCACTCTTTGTCATGTTGAATAGGAGTCATAAGTAAGAACATTTTGGTTCTGTTCCTTCTCTTGGAAAAAGCAATCAGTATCTCACCAATAAAGTCAACTGTATCTTTATTCAAGATCATTCTGGCTAAAAATGAATCAATATTACTGGCCTTTTCAAAGAAATAGCTTTTGTTTTCATTGTTTTCCCCTATTTTTCTGTTTTTAATTTCACTGATTTCTGTTTTAAACTTCATTATTTCTTACTTTTGCTTGCTTTATGTTTAATGTGCTTTTCTTAAGTTTCTCAGTAACACAAGCAACTTTTGTTACAGATTTTAGATCTTTTTTTCAAATATAAGAATTTAATGCTATAAATTTTCTTCTAATCACTGATTTACCTGCACCCCACAAATTGTGATATGTTGTATTTTATTATATTTCTACTTCAAAATATTTTAGAATTTCCTCTAGATTATATTTTTAGTCTATGGGTTATTTAGAAGGATTGTTTTTAAATTTTCAAATATTTGGGAATTTTCCAGTTATCTTTCTATTATTGTGTTCAGGTTTAATTATATTGCATTTTAGGAACATATATTGTATAATGTACATTATTTTAAATTTGTTCAAGTGTGAATTATGGCCTTTCTTTCTGAATATTCCATTTGCACTGAAGAAGAATATATATTCTGTTGTTGTTGGGTGGACTGCTATACAAATGTCAATTAGAATAAGTTGGTCATTAGTGTTTTGCAGGTCATCTATGTCTGAACTGATTTTCTGCCTGATTGGTCTCTCAGTTGCTGTGAGAGGAGTGTTGAAGTCTCCAGTTATAATTGTGGATTTATCTATTTCTCTTTTCATACTTATCTATTTTTATCTCATGTGTTTTAAAGTTCTGTTGTATATTACATACATAATTAGGATTGTTATGCTCTTGAAAATTGAGCATCAGGCAATGGCTCTCTTCAAACCTAACAATATATCCATCTTGTTTTCCCCAGGTTTTCAATGATTATTTTGGGTTTACAACATACATTCTGAAGTAATCTAAATCCACTTTTAATAATATTATGTGGCTTGGCTTACAGTGTAAGAATTTTATTATTTTCCCAATTAATCCCTCCCATCCTTTGTGCTGTTGTAGTCAAACCTTTCATTTTTTCTCATGCTATGAACATAATACATTGTTCTAACTTTTGCTGCAAAAGTTAGTCTTCTTTTAGAGCAAAATTAAAACATTTTATTTTCATTAATTTCATTTTTGAAGCTCATCATCTCTTTATAGAGATCCATGTTTTGACTAAATTTTACTCTTTCTGGCTAAATAATTTATCCCCATCTTCTCTGTGGTAATCATGCAGGGAAAACCTGTAACAGGTTACAACTCCATATGCCTGCAGACCTTGGAGGCTTCACACTATTTCACTATCCAACACTTGGCTTTTAGCACTTTGTTAAACATTTCTAGCTTAATCATTTTACTGGCTTATATGGCATTCCACAGTATTTGCCCCAAGAAAGCAAATCCTGGGGTTTTGTGTCTCTCAGCAAACTCCTGTCTCTCTCCAGATTTAGAGTTAGTTGTTTGCCCTGTTATGTCAGTTCACCCTTGGCTTCAAAAAAAGATAATTTACAATGTTCCTAGCACTTTTTTTTTTCTTATAAGGAGAGGAACAACAGTTACTCCAACTCTACATCTCTCACCTGAAACCAGAAGTTCAGTCATTTTGTTTTGAATATAGATATAAGAAAAAGTCAGTTTACTTCAAAGATAACAATATCTGTTTATAAAATGTAGGTTCACATATTGAGCCTTTCTACAATATTGTAAAATTTCCCTGTAATTATCATAATCAGAAAAATATTATTAAAATTATAGGATTATGAATACAGTGTAGTGAATATTAAAGAAGAGGAATTAGAATGGAAGTTTGTAGGGGAAAATAGTATATTTGAGAATAAGTATTTAAAAATATGGTTATGAGAAACCATAGATAAAAATGTACTTATTTCTAGCTCTTGCTATTTCAAAAAATTATTAGTATAAACACACATTAGTATAAAAGAGCACATTTTGACAAATAGTGTCTGCTATTTTTTTTTTTTCTTTTTTGCTGGCATAAGAGCAAGAGAAATTTGGGCTTCACTGACAGCTTTTTAAATTCTGTTTATGTTGTTTTCCCATGGTTCCAGCTCATACTTGTGGAAATTGGTCTCAAGAGACTTTAGAACCTTGGTTTTGTCAGTGACATCTTGGAGTGATCTAGGGAGAAAAATCACTTAGCCTTCCCTACAGTCTTCTTTTTTATCTGCAAAAGGAGAATGGCAATAACTTTTTGTGTCTTCCAAGTCTATTTTGATGACTGATGATATGGCATTCTATATTCTTTGGAGGCAGAATGATAGGTAAAAGTGCATGTGTGATAGAGTAAGATTATATGTAAAGTTTAAACACAAACAAAATTGGAAAAGTGTAAATAACTTCAGTATGAGTGCTTCAGCCCACTATTCAAACTCACTTTGATTTAACTCTGTAAATTGACTTTATTTCCCTCACCTACAAGAATTACAGTTCTTACAACCACAGCTTGTCTCACACTAAGTAAACCTCAGAGGGACTGTTTTGCTGGTCTATCCACTGTCACAAGCTGAGCGAGCATTAAAGCTTCCACCTGCTGTGGAACAGCATGCTCCCAAGTCCAACTGCCAGAGTATAGAAAACCAGTGACACTGAATGGCACCAAGGGAAGCCTTTCTTCACCTGCTTACCTCCTAGAACCCTTGAGGTGGTCTGGGCTTAAACCCTCTTCAGAAAGACAGCTAGAAAAGTAGGCATGTTTAATTTCAATTCAATCAATTCTGTGTTCCTGAAGTTATGGAGATACTATACCATGATCTGTTTTATACTTTAATTGGTTGTACATTTTAATTATTGACTCTTGTGATACGGATTCTAACAATATTTAGTGCTGTACGAAATTCCACTACTTTTTTATTATCTAATATAGTTCTTATTCTATTCTACAGTAATTGGGGAAGTTTCCAAGTAATTTTTTCTGTAATAAATAAGGCAGCTTGGGCCTAGAAAGTGGGCAGAAGAGATGTGATGACAGCAGCTGGTTATTTTATGTTTTATTTTGTTTTGTCTCTCTATTGAGTTTAGTTGGTAGGACCACATCACTTGTTAACTGTTGACATCTCATGGGGAGTATGACTAAAGGAAAAAACAATTAATGCAGTGTCAGGACAAGAAATGGGAACCAAGACTAAAGTCTGAAACCAAGGAAAAAGATATATAGAAAAAGCCATACAGTAGAGTGATCTTTGTCATAATGGAAGAAAAATGGTGCTATGAGATTATTTTAAACATAATGGTGTTTAATTAGTGTATGTGTAAACAGCACCAATTTATTGTAAGCCAGATCTGCCAATATCAAACATGAAAAACATCATATTTTCTTATGGATCCTTTAGGCAATACTGTTCATATACTTTATGTGTAATTTCACTTTTTTGGGTAGAAAATAGCAAGAAAAGCAAATATATTTCAAATATATTAAGTGAATTTTTAAAAGTAATTTTAAATGAAAGTAATGAATTTGCATAATTTTTAGATAAAACATTAGTGATACATAGTTTAAAACATAAAAGATCAGTCCTATGTGCACTGGCTTCCCCACATTCAAGCCTCTCTCCCCAGCAAAGACTTGCAGTTTTTCAGTTGTTTCTTCTGATAGCACATGTTCCAATCCTCCCTCTAATATCATATATCCCTTCTCAATATTCTTTGCTGTCTTCATCTTCCTTTCATAGCTTTTTGATGTTAAAAAGCTCTTGTTACCTTAGCACATCTGTTTTAAGATACTCTTGAAAAGCCCTGTGTATTAGTCAGGGTTCCCCAGAGAAACAGAACCAATAGGATATATACTATACAGGCATACCTCAGAGATATTGCAGATCTGGTTCCAGATGACCAAAATAAAGTGAATATCACAATAAAGTGAGTTACACAATTATTTTGGTTTCTAGGGTGTATAAAAGTAATGTTTACACTAAACTGTAGTCTGTGAAGTGTGCGATAGCATGATGTATAAAAAAATCCATACATTAAAAAATATAAAACAAAAACAGTTACAGTTGTAACTTCAAAGATCACTAATCACAGATCACCATGGCAAACATAATAATAATAATGAAAAAGTTTGAAATATTGCTAGAGTTACCAAACTCTGACATGGGCACATGAAGTGAGCAAATGCTAATGGAAAAATGGTGCTGAAAGACTTGCAAGGTTTCCACAAATCTTCAATTTGTAAAAAAACACAATATCTGTGAAGCATGACAAAATGAGGTATGCCTCTATGTAGATATATAAGAAGGGATCTACTATAAGAATTGGTTCCTGTGATTATGGAAGCTGAGTTCCAATATCTGTCTGAAAGCTAGAGAATCAGGAAAGTCAGTGGTGTAATTCAGTCCCAGTACAAAGGCCTAAGAACCAAAGCAACCCTTGGTATAAGTCCTCATCTGAAAATCATGGGGAGGGTCGTTGTCTTTGATAAAGGAGGGAGGAATGTGCAGTGGAGAAAGGACAGCCTCTTCAATAAGTGGTGCTGGGAAAACTGGACAGCTACATGTAAAAGTATGAGATTAGATCACTCCCTAACACCATACACAAAAATAAGCTCAAAATGGATTAAAGACCTAAATGTAAGGCCAGAAGCTATCAAACTCTTAGAGCAAAACATAGGCAGAACACTCTATGACATAAATCACAGGAAGATCCTTTTTGACCCACCTCCTAGAGAAATGGAAACAAAAATAAACAAATGGGACCTAATGAAACTTAAAAGCTTTTGCAGAGCAAAGGAAACCATAAAGAAGACCAAAAGACAACCCTCAGAATGGGAGAAAATATTTGCAAATGAAGCAACTGACAAAGGATTAATCTCCAAAATTTACAAGCAGCTCATACAGCTCAATTACAAAAACACAAACAATCTAATCCAAAAATGGGCAGAAGACCTAAATAGACATTTCTTCAAAGAATATATACATATTGCCAACAAACACATGAAAGAATGTTCAACATCATTAATCGTTAGAGAAATGCAAATCAAAACTACAATGAGATATCATCTCACACCGGTCAGAATGGCCATCATCAAAAAATCTAGAAACAATAAATGCTGGAGAGGGTGTGGAGAAAAGGGAACCCTCTTGCACTGTTGGTGGGAATATAAATTGATCCAGCCACTATGGAGAACAGTATGGAGGTTCCTTAAGAAACTAAAAATAGAACTACCATACGACCCAGCAATCCCTCTACTGGGCATATACCCTGAGAAAACCATAATTCAAAAAGAGTCATGTACCAATATGTTCATTGCAGCTCTATTTTCAATAGCCAGGAGATGGAAACAACCTAAGTGTCCATCATCAGATGAATGGATAAAGAAGATGTGGCACATATATACAATGGAATATTACTCAGCCATAAAAAGAAACGAAATTGAGTTATTTGTATTGAGGTGGATGGACCTAGAGTCTGTCATACAGAGTGAAGTATGTCAGAAAGAGAAAAACAAATACTGTGTGCTAACACATATATATGGAATCTAAGGGGGGAAAAAACGGTCATGAGGAACCTAGGGGCAAGACAGGAATAAAGACACATACCTACTAGAGAATGGACTTGAGGATATGGGGAGGGGTAGGGTAAGCTGTGACAAAGTGAGAGAGTGGCATGGACATATATACACTACCAAACTCAAAATAGATAGCTAGTGGGAAGCAGCCACATGGCACAGGGAGATCAGCTCGGTGCTTTGTGACCACCTAGAGGGGTAGGATAGGGAGGATGGGAGGGAGGGAGATGCAAGAGGGAAGAGATATGGGGACGTATGTATATGTATAGCTGATTCACTTTGTTATAAAGCAGAAACTAACACACCATTGTAAAGCAATTATACTCCAATAAAGATGTTAAAAAAAAAGAGAAGAGAGAAGAACATGGAATTTACATCTAACCTTTATATATATTTATATTTCTAACAGATAAGTAGATGAGGATGATGTATAAATGATTTAGTCATCTCTGATGATGCTATATGAAAGAGTTCCAAGTCACTCAGGTACTTTGTTTGTAATGGTTAAGCTAGAAAATGTACAAGTAAGGAAGTATCATTTGACTACCCAAAGGTATCTTCTATATGTGGTAAATGAAAAAAAAAACAGAAAACCACCATCCATTACAAATGGGAACATTAAGTACTGCATTATGACTTCATTTCACATGCATAACTTTCTCTAATCATTTAGGAAACTTTTAGAGGAAAGATATGCTCATAAAGAATCTGTTTCACTTGCTGAACAGACTCAATCTTCTCCTTACATGGGACAACCAAGTTTAAATGTTTCATCAGCAATTCAGTGTAATTCAACAAGAACTAAATTCATCATCATCTTCCCAGTAATCCTGATCCATCTTCATGCTTCCTGTTTTGTTTAATGGTATCATCACTCACCCAATCAACAATTTCAAGATCTTGAACTCTTCATTAATTTTCCTTCTTTCTCATCATGTCAGCAAATCCTATTGGTTTCATCTTGACGAAGTATTTAAGTTTCTTTTTCCATCAAAACAGCAATGTCTGGGCCAATGTTAAAACTTGTTTATATTGTCCCAGTATTTTCTTATAGACCAACTTATTTTGAAACATCCCTTTTTCTAATCTACCCTTAACATTGATGCGTTAGCAAAATTTTTCTATTTCATCTGTAAATATGACTGTTATTAGTTAAGGCTGAAATTCAGCTTTGTGTCACAGAACCCTA
Source organism: Lipotes vexillifer (assembly GCF_000442215.2). NCBI lineage: Eukaryota > Metazoa > Chordata > Mammalia > Artiodactyla > Lipotidae > Lipotes > Lipotes vexillifer. Next base: position 817,609 of record NW_006796479.1, on the reverse strand, counting down.
TAATATTTTTTAATGGATATAGAAGTTTCTCTTTATAATGGTGTGGTGTGATGACATTTTCTCAGTTAACCTTGGACCTTTCCTCCTCCTATCTTCTTTCTCCACTCTCCCTTACATTACTGGAAGTGATTTGCTACTGTGAACATGATGCAAACTGAGGATGGAGAAAGGGGTTAAGGGTAGGGGCAAGCATTGCAGTCATGACTTTACTTCATATCCCTTTAGTTAAATCTTAGTTATTTGGGCATACTTAAAGTTACAGATGACTGGGTAGTTGTACCAGCCTTGAGAATGCACCACTTGTATTTCCCTTTAAGAGAGAAATGTCTGGTGGTTCTCACTTGCCACACATTTGGGGGCTACCACAGTGTCCAAACAAAAGCCAAACTCTTCTGGGCTATTTGTAGCTAATGACTTAGCAATAAGGGCATCCTAGAGCTTGGC
>NW_006796479.1:718604-817155 GCF_000442215.2 Lipotes vexillifer | reverse complement strand
CATTCCTGCCCAACATGGGACTTTTCTAAAAGACAGCCTTTGATCTGGGGCTTTCTGTCACCCTGGGGAGGTATTTTTTAGAGCTGCACTGCAGTCCTAAGCTCTTCCTACTCAGTCCTTCTTCCTTCTCTCTCTTAGTTCATAAATGTCAAACCTCAATCTCCATCTCAAGGCTCTCTGGCTACTTAGGTTCCCTCTCCCCTTTATCATTCATAGGCATTTCCCCAATAAATCTTTTGCACAGAAAATATATCTTGTCATCTGCTTTTCAGAGAAGAAAAATTAGCCAGCAATAGCCGAACTTAAATCAGGAGTTCTAATATTATGATAACATAGGGGAGACCAATGCTGTCTTTGCTGTAAGTAACAAGTCTTTACTAGATTCCTAGATGCTACCATAAAGTTTTTTTTTTTAATAGCTTCAGATGAATACTAATTGTTGGAGCAGTAGTAGTTCATAAATAAGAAAAAAAATTATTCTCACTAAAGCTCTATAAATATTAACACATAAGCAGCTCTGCTTTGGGTACCTCTTGAGTATATATGGCACAATATAAAGTATTCTAAGTAAATAAATCCTGATATTAAATAAGCATTCATTCAAATGTCAAGTCTGCAATTGATTCCATGTGGGATTTTAAACAAGTTACTAAAGTTCCCTAAGACTGTTTCTGGATCCATTAAAAGTAGATATGAATAGTTCTCCTCCATTAATGTGATTATAAAGTATAATGAGATAATGAAGAATATAAAGGGCTTAGCAGATTGTCTAACACAGAGGAAGAATTTCTCCCTCCCTCCATCCACTATTGCAATAGTATTATTGTTCTTGCTGATGTTGTTATTATTATTTTCTGCAGCATCCTGAGCTATTTCTTTTTATAATATGAAATAAAATCAGTTTTTAATATGAAGTTAATTAGAATTTGAAAACTGAGAGAGGCTATTTTTGTACAAGGTTGACTTTGACTAGGTACTAACATCAAATAAGCCATTAAGAAAACATTTTCTGCCCATAGTTTTTACTGAAGCCTGAGCAGTAGTTAAACAACAAAATCAAAGTGGATGACAGTTCCACTGGAGGACCGTTTCTGAGCTCCTCGTGTATTCATTCACTCACACTAATTCATTTCACGAACATTCTCGAGTACCCAGCCCTTAAGGTGACAATCCCTGTTGCTGATTATTCTACAACTCTGAGATGGAAAGTGGAGACCCTCGGGTATAATGTCCATTTTCATTGCTAAAGTAGTTGAAGAAGAGGACAGTGGCATGGCTGGCCTGAGGTCACAATTGCCACTGAGCAGATACTAGGTCTCTTGATGAATGGGTTCAGTGAATCATTTCCATGTAGCTTCTTTCCAATGTAAATCAGAAATGAATATGATATTGTGCCTTCCTTCTGAAGACTGCTAGATTCTGTGAAACTCAAAGTGGGAAAATTGTAGAAAAACACTCTTGATCGCAGCTCTAAACTTTCACATGTAATTGCTGATAATGTTTTTCTTTGCCAAGTGACTTATATATCACTTCAAGAATATTTGACCCTTGGGGCTTCCCTGGTGGCGCAGTGGTTGAGAGTCCGCCTGCCGATGTAGGGGACACGGGTTCGTGCCCCGGTCGGGGAAGATCCCACATGCTGCGGAGCGGCTGGGCCCGTGAGCAATGGCCGCTGAGCCTGCGCGTCCGGAGCCTGTGCTCCGCGACGGGAGAGGCCACAACAGTGAGAGGCCCGCGTACCACAAAAAAAAAAAAAAAAAAAAAAGAATATTTGACCCTCAAACTAACACAACCAAGTCTTCCTTTTATTTCATGGGAAAATATAGCATGGAGAGTAGGAGTGTTTTTGTTCTTGTGAATGGTTTTGCTTACTGTTTTTGAATTGGTGGCATTATTGATTTGTCCATCAAATGACTTAATGTAAGCATGTTTAGCTTAAATATTTTAACTTTAGAAATGGGTGTCACATAACATAAGCTTATACTAAGACTCCCAAAGCTGACATAATTCATGAAAGTGGCTGTAGAACAAGCGTTGGCAAGCTACAGCCATGGGCCAAATCTAGCCTGTTGCCTGTTTTCATACAGCTTACAAGCTAAGAATGGTTTTTGCTTAAAAAAAAAATGAGCTGGACATTCATTGAGGATTGATATTGGGCTGCCAAACGGATGAGAAGGAAGTAGGATTGAGCAGAGGGAGAAATTGAACTATAATGCCATCCTCTGCTGACCCCATGAAGAGCTCTGGAGCTGGGATGGCCTTTCAGAGTTTTCTTGAGTAGGGATGAGTAGCTGTGAATGTGAGCTGACTCTGAAGGAGGTATAAATTTGAGCAGGGTAGCTTTCTTAGCTAAGGCAATCCTCAAAGAGCGATGATGCTTGAAGATCATCTGTCAGCCTCTCAGCAACTGAGGAACAAATTCTTCTCTCCTAAGGGGGCTCCAGACTGGTCTAGGACCTTTCTTAACAGTTGGCCCAACACAATTCTGGTGCCTGTTTTCTAGTTCTGCCGTGTAGCTCCCTAGTTTCATGACACGGGACAGCATAGAAAGAAAGACCCAAGGAAGAAAACAGCTAAAATGAGAAGGAAAAAACATTTCTCAAGAGAGCCAGATCTAAGCTAGATCGTCTCTAGAGCTAGAATATCCAGATCTGCTCAGGGTGGGGATTGATTGTCAGTCTCAAGAGTGGAAGAGTCAAAAAGAGAGCAGACCCTCAGAGGGCAAAGTGTAGGGCCTCATATGCTTCCCTGATCATGTTAAGTATTCCACCCTTGGCAGAGGGCTCTGTTAATGCCTGACCCTCTCACTGGGTAAAGTAATGTAGTAGCAAGGAAGGGGAAGTCTGGAACTCCCTGTTAAAGTGGACCACCATTTTCTCTGTGTTAACACTAAGTCTCTTTGATTAACCCTATTACTTCTACCCTAAATTTCTTTTGCTAATATAAGGCACTTTTCTCATTTGTTGGCAACTTTTTCCTCTTCTGCACAACTCACTTCACAGTTCATCTCATCTGGTAAGTGGTCAAGATCAAGGTTACTCTCACACTACTACTGGACTGACTGGTATCATCTCCTACCCGCTTGGAGTTTATGGTGTAGGTTTACAAAGGTAGAGCTAACTCTGAGGCAGCTGTGTTATCTTACCTTCAGGGATTGTGCTTTGTGTGTAATAAGCAGTCAGTTAATATTGAACCAGTACAACAAATAGATTCAGAGAAAGATGAATGACTCAGTGACATTGCATTAATAGAGTGATCCATACAGGTGAACCAGAGATCTGGTTCAATACATTCTTCAACAACACCTAGTTATATGCTTTTATTATTGTTATTGATTTCTTTCATTCTTTTATCTTTTTAAAGTCTAGAGCATGCCCTCACCAGAACATAGGTATCAACATCAATTTTATCTAGAAAACTTGTACTATAGTGCCTATGTTTCTAGTTATTATTTAATATTTAAAATATAGCATTCTTACAGTCATTTTTGATCAATCTAAATTTTTATAGAAATTATAACATCTGGATGGAGGAGATAAGAAAGAGGGTTGACTTGAAGTTTGAAGTTGTTTATACTTATGGCTCCTCTGTAAAGGCTATTACTCCTCTTTTATTTCCAACAGCTCTAGCACTTATTTTTTTAATTGAATGAAAATTCTTTAGTGCTTTACAGTTTTCAAAAGTTTCACACACATGATTTCATATAATCCCATAATACTGCTTTTTCCCCATACCCCTATATTGCCCCTCCCCCCTTCCCTCTCTCAACTGGTAACTACTAGTTTGTTCTCTATATCTGCTTCTTTTTTGTTTTATTCACTAGTTTGTTGTATTTTTTTAGACTCCATATATAAGTGATGTCATACAGTATTTGTCTTTCTCTGTCTGACTTATTTCACTTAGCATAATGCCCTCCAAGTCCATCCATGTTGCTGCAAGTGGCAAAAGTTTGTTCTCTTTTATGGCTGAGTAGTATTCCATTGTGTGTGTGTGCATGTACATATGTGTGTGTGTTTATACCACATCTTCTTTATCCATTCATCTGTTGATGGATAGTTAGGTTGCTTCCATATCTTGGCAATTGTAAATAATGCTGCTATGAACATTGGGGTGCATGTATCTTCTTGAATTAGTGTTTTTGTTTTTTTTAGATATACACATAGGAGTGGAATTCCTGGGTCATATCATAGTTCTATTTTTAGTTTTTTGAGAAACCTCCATACTCTTTTCCACAGTGACTGCATTGATTTACATTCCCACCAACAGATTCCCTAACACGGAGGAAAAGTTTCTTCCTCCCCCTGACACACTATTGCTATTGTTCTTGCTGATGTTGTTATTGTTATTATCATTATTTTCTACAGCATCTTGAGCTCTTTCTTTAGTTTGAAAATCCCAGTGCCTGGGAGAATGATCCCCCATGCACTTAGCCTGTGTATAATTAGTGTTTGTAGCCTAGGAGAATAAAATTATGTTTGAGGCTTTATGAAAATTTTATGAGAATTTCCAGATACACTAGGAGCAACAGCTTTATTGAGATCCCTGAAGTTGTGTATTAGGAAATGTGAACAAGAACTGGAAAATTGAGGCTTGTCATTTATCATGTACAATCACCTCCAATGTGTTTTACAGACTGTTGAAGTCTTTTAGAGCTTAAATAACTTTTTTGATTCCTACCTTAGGTTGCTGGGAATCTGAATGAAACTCACTTTTTTACCTCATCATTGGCATTCTTGAATAAAACCAAGAGGGAAGCCTCAGAAGAACCAGTTGCTCGATGAATGGGACTGTAGGTAGTGAGAGCTGATCCTTGTGATACCAGAATGAAATAAAAGAGGCAAGGCATTCTTGATTCTTTGGGCACGTTACCTAATGCCTTTGTGCCTCAGTCCTCTTCTGTTAAATTAGGCTCATAATAATACTAATAGTAGTAGTAGTAATTCATAGGCCTGTTGTGAAACTATGTATTTAGACTGCTTATCTCCATGCCTGTTACATAGTAAGAGGCATTAAAGTGTCTGTCCCTGGACAAGATTTAAATGCAAATTAATTCTATACAATTTTATGTGTTATTTAAACTAGAAAGATGACCAAAATTTCTCTTGATAATTCTAGACAAGAGCTCTATAACTTATCATTTAGAAATAACCTTTTCCTTCTCTGTAACTTTGAGGGGACTAGCTGTGCTTAGATTGAACAGTAGACCTTATCTTATTATAGATATCTAGATATCTAAGGCCTCAACAGCTAAACTCATGTTCTGGTAAAGGCAATTCAGCAAGCAACAAGCTCATGACAGAAGCCACATAATGTCAGTAACTGCAAGTTGTTTTCTAGATGCGTGTTGCTAAACTTCTAAAGAGGAGGGCTTTTAATGGTGGCCAGACCAAGGCGCTGAGATGTTATAACTGTGGCAGTTTCTTGAGGCAGAAAGAGAAGGCAAATGATAGCAGTTCTCCAGGGCCTTGAGCTCAAAGCCTCTGTGTCTTCCAACCTAAAGCTCACTGCTAAAGAGCATTTAGACAACTATTTCATAACATGGAGGGCAACCAGAAATAATGTCATATGTTGGCAAATATACATCAGAAGAAATGATGGACACTTATTTTTTGTTTTAGGATAATTAATGGAGGCACATACATTGTCAGTGTTCAGGTCAGTTAATTAAGAAATAAAACATTATTAAAAACTGGAGTTTGTACCATTTTTCTAGATTTCACATATATGTGTTAATATACGATATTTGTTTTTCTCTTCCTGAATTCCTTCACTCTGTATGACAGTCTCCAGTTCCATCCGCATCCCTACAAATGACCCAACTTTGTTCCTTTTTATGGCTGAGTAATATGGCAGAAATAGAGACACAGATGTACAGAACAAGCATATGGACACAAGCGGGGGAAGCGGGGGGGGGGGCTGGTGGGATGAATTGGGAGATTGGGATTGACATACATACACTAACATGTGTAAAATAGATAACTAATAAGAACCTGCCATATAAAAACATAAATAAAATTTAAGAAAACAAAAAAAGTGCAGAAGTGCTTCCTGTCTCCCTCTGCAATCATTGTCTCTGGTAGGTAACACTACCCTGTGATTCTGTAATCTCAAAATTAAAAGTTAAATAAGAGGTATGTGGCAAATACTTTTTTAAAAACAGGTTTGCCAAAATTATCATTATAAAAATCAAACCTAAAATCAAATATTAGTAGCAGTGATAAAATAGATCATTACCTGATAAAAGGAGCAATTCATCCCAAATTTAAAATAAAAGCTGTAATCTATATATGCCTAGCCACACAGCCTCAAAATAAATGACAAAGATTGACATGATTATCAATAAATTGACAAAGCCAAAACTATATAATTTTCTGTATTTAACTTCTTATTTTGGAAGTAGAAAGAGATGATTTTGTTCATTTGTTTCTTTTTTTTATTATCATTATTTTGAGTGGGGAGTGCTGATCACTCACTGTTATAAACCACTAGTATAAAATTTCTATGACTTGTAGATAGACCATAAAATTTACTAAAAGTTATTATTTGATTTTCTTCACAGAGCACCTTAAATAGTTAAAGTTTGTTAATATTTCCTACTCATCAAGAATATATATTAACTATTGCCTATAGTAATGATTTCAGAGCATATGCTCCTGGAGTGTTGCCTAATTTGAAATAATACCTATTCATAGGGAGGGGGAAGGCTAAGCTGGGACGAAGTGAGAGAGTGGCATGGATATATATACACTATCAAATGTAAAATAGATAGCTAGTGGGAAGCGGCCTCATAGCACAGGGAGATCAGCTCTGTGCTTTGTGTCCACCTAGAGGGGTGGGATAGGGAGGGTGGGAGGGAGATGCAAGAGGAAGGAGATATGGGGATATATATATACATATAGCTGATTCACTTTGTTATACAGCAGAAACTAACACACCATTGTAAAGCAATTATACTCCAATAAAGATGTTTAAAAAAAAAGAAAGAAATAATACCTATACAGACACAATTCAGTAAGAATATTACTTACCTTTTGACTCTGAAAATGTTGTTCAATCAGTTCAACTCCAATAAGTTTTCTTGAAACTACTTGAAGATATTCCTGCAACGTGGAACTTTTAAAGAACTACATATGATTTGATGTTTGGAACATATATTAATGACTAAATTGTCTTTATCTATCCACCTACCTATCAAACATCTACCTATCATCAATCTATTATCTATCTATGATTTATCCATAAAATCTCCTTATGCCTTGATAAGTGTAAGTATAGCTATAGCTTGTTTTTTTATTTATTAATCAAGCATTTATTGATAAGTTACTGATGAAATTCTAGGCACTGAGGACAAAACAATGAACAATGGCCTTACATGTTCATGTTATGGCTTTATGATTAACTATAAAATTTTGAGTTTACTGTGGTGCAGACTCTTTGGGTTCAGAACATGTCTTATGGTTCTTCTTCATGTACTTTTAAGTCCCTTGCTGTTCTGTAGCCAAGTATGGCCCAGAGTTTTTTTGATTCATTTGTCCCAAGTTGATACACTGATTTTTGCTGAATTCTTTAATCTCTTTATTTGTATTTGCTCGTGTCAAACTTTGAAGCCTGATGCTTTCTATTGCAAATGTACACACTTTATTAACTGTGTTTATTGATCTACCTATTTCTATTCATATTCACTATTTTATAAAACATGAGAGAAATTTTATTGCTACTTACCTTCCGTATCAATGCATTCCTCAGAATATCTCCTGTCTGTAAGGACTGGGATATTACATTCTACAAAATTTCTTTTGAATATATTATATAAATAGTTTTAAGAACCTTTCTGGCATTTGGGAAACTATAACACACCCATAGACTCATAATGAAAACTGGGCATGAACCATACATTTTTGTCATTCTTTTTCTATTGTTGTATTTCTTATTGTTATAAGTTGTTTCATTTCACCATTGTCAAACACCCTCTATTTCCATTGCTGCAGCTAAAATTAAAAGCTCAGAGTTTCTCTCTTCAACTGTGTCACGTCCACAGATAAATAACATAATATTTATTAAGTCAGTATACTTGAGATTCAGTGTCTTATTATTATTATTTTTGTGTGTGTGTGTGTGGTACGCAGGCCTCTCACTGTTGTGGCCTCTCTCGTTGCGGAGCACAGGCTCCGGACACGCAGGCTCAGTGGCCATGGCTCACGGGCCCAGCCACTCCGCGTTATGTGGGATCTTCCCGGACCGGAGCACGAACCCGTGTCCCCTGCATTGGCAGGCGGACTCTCAACCACTGCGCCACCAGGGAAGCCCCTCAGTGTCTTATTAACAAAATATAACATAAGTCCTTTTAGAAATTTACTGAGATTAGTATTCCTAAATATACTGAAAAAAAAAAAGGCAAAAGTTGTTAAATTTTTCTGTGAAAAAATTATTTTTATTAAAACATTATATTATCTTTTAAATACTTTATATTTAAAATGAGGTCATTTTTTAAAGAAGTGAGTTAGATCTTATTTAATAAAACTTGTAAACATTTATTTAAAGAGGTCTCTGGCCTATTATGTCTCCTTAGGGAATAATTTTTTATTATTTTTCCCAATCTCCAGCTTTAGTAAGTATTGTCAAGGCATTTAGATTTTAAAAATCTAGCTACATATAAGCTTTTATAAATAAAGTAAAACTGCACATTAATTAAGCTAATTACTCAGTGGGTTTTATAATAATGAAGGCTGTGTTTTAATTCTTACATGGTTGAGAGAGACAGCAAATTTTTCATCAGAGTATGAGGACATAATTTGATCTACTCTACATAATAGTTGCTATATTATGAAGAAGAGGTTCTAAATAAAACTTTCTATAAAATAAGTATACATTATACAGTGAGGGTACTAACTGCAATTTATTTGGGGAAATGCTGAAATATAACATGATAGTAAAGTAGAATGACATCGCAGATTCTCAAAATACATGTAAAATTATTTATATCCGTTTGTTTTTCCATTTACCTCTCTTTCCATTACAAGTTATTTACACTAACTCATAAGTTTTCAAAAATTAGCAAGATATAATACATTAGATATGTAAGAAGAATGTAGTGAATAGAAATTCAGAATGGTAATTTAAAATAGTGACAGAATACAGTGCCAGAATTTTGACAAAGCCTGTCAAAATCCATTTTATAGTTTCAAAAAGAATAGATAAAGAACCCCAGGGAAAAAAGGACAAACAGTATGCAAAAGTAAAAGTAAGCATAATATGCTAAGTGAAATAAGTCAGATGGAGAAAGACAAATACTGTATGGTATTACATGTGGAATCTAAAAAATAATACAAATGAATGTATATGCAAAACAGAAGCAGATTCAGAGATAAAGAAAACAAACTTGTGGTTACCAAAGAGGAGAGGGAAGGAGGGGAGGGACAAATTAGTGGTGTGGGACTAATAGATACAAACTACTATATATAAAATAGATAAGCAACAAAGATATGCTGTATAGCACAGGGAGTTTTAGCCATTATCTTGTAATAACTTATAGTGGAACATAATCTGCAAAAATACTGAATCACTATGCTGTACACCTGAAACATAGTATTGTAAGTCAACTATACTTCAATTTAAAAAGTAAATCAAATGAATTAGAAAACAAGGGTCTTACTATATCTAAAAATATATAGAATAAAACTGATAAACTGTTGGCAAATATAATCAAGAAAGGTTAAAATAAGAAAGAAGGAGGAAGAGAGGGAGACCCAAAAAGAGGAAAGGAATTCAAGGATAAAGGAACTCAAGTGAATACATTAGCATTGGTATCAGAACTTTTGAGAATTTAGAAATGGAACGTAGTGCATATATTATTATTGCATTTCTAACAAGAATCAAATGATTCATCGTTTAATGATGAATATTATCCATAGACTGTAAAACCAGGCAACATTACATGTTATTTTAATAACCTATTATAACTTTGATAAAAGTGATGCACATAAGGAAAATTCTTGCCAAATCCCACTGCTAAAACTAAATTTCAGAATAATAATCAATTTCAGTTTCATATAATATAATTATACCCCATGATCAAGTAAATATGTTTTAGGAATGCAAATGTAGTTCAGTATTAAAATATACAACACAGGGCTTCCCTGGTGGTGCAGTGGTTGAGAGTCCGCCTGCCGATGCAGGGGACACGGGTTCGTGCCCTGGTCCGGGAAGATCCCACATGCCGCGGAGCGGCTGGGCCCGTGAGCCATGGCCGCTGAGCCTGTGCGTCTGGATCCTGTGTTCTGCAATGGGAGAGGCCACAGCAGTGAGAGGCCTGCGTACTGCAAAAAAAAAAAAAAAAACAGATTCAGTAAGAAAATAAAATTTTTCAGTTAATCTGTGGCAAAATATTTCTTGATAAAGTCACTATAAGTTTATAAATAAATATCTTCTTAATGTTATCTTTGGCATGGTGGAGAGTATAAAATTCCAGATGATTTTTTAGCTTCTACAATATAGCAATAAGAGTTCCCTCATTAGATTTAAAAACGAAGTGTGATCAGTGATTGCTCTGCTTTCATTAGACTTTGTTTGAACATTTAAGCCATGGAAATACTGAGAATAGAAATTAAAATTCTAAGTAAAGGAAAGAAGGGTCAAATATTATTTTCTAAATTTGTAGATGGTATCTTTATAAAATTTAAGATGATCAGTTAGGGGAGAGGAATGCAGTTATTCTTACACATAGAAGAGTTAACTGCTTTTTACTATAATCAAGAGTTGTTTTTTTTAACACAATCATGACAGTTAAAAAATATATCATATAAACGTAATCCATTTATAAAACCAACAAAAGCATAAAACCCCTAGGAATTAACTTAACAATAAGCATGAAGGATATGTAACACTTTTACATCTAATTAATTGATATTTTTAATTGATTTCAAAACTTCATAAGCATATATTTTAAGTTATTCCTATTATCATCTTACTTGACATTGTGAAATATCCAATTCAATTTGCATAAACAATAATTTATGAGAAACTACACCAAGCTATAATACAAAATATGTAATGATAAGCAGGAACAGGAAAAAATGTTAATTGCAAAGTGAAAAAAACTCAGGGTATATAAATATATATATATATATAATGGCAATTTTCAAAAAACAAATATATATATGTTTTTATGTTTCTTATATATATATTATATATGTTTGTGTATATATTACATAGGAACATATTTATATGGTGTTTTGTACATTTGTGAGTGTATAAATTTAATATTAAATATATGCCACCCAAATTAAAGGCAAAGAAAACATACCAATGTATTAACATGTCTTTGTGAGTTGGGATTATACATATTTTCAATTTTTTTTCCCAGTTTTTTGACAAAACATAATTTGTCTACAACAATCAAAATTGCTTATGTAAAATACTTAAAAGTTAATGCACAGGGCTTCCCTGGTGGCGCAGTGCTTGAGAGTCCGCCTGCCGATGCAGGAGACGCGGGTTCGTGCCCCGTTTCGGGAAGATCCCACATGCCGCGGAGCGGCTGGGCCCGTGAGCCATGGCCACTGAGCCTGCGCGTCCGGAGCCTGTGCTCCGCAATGGGAGAGGCCACAACAGTGAGAGGACCGCATAACGCAAAAAAAAAAAAAAAAAAAAAAAAAGTTAATGCACATACAAAGTCATGGGCATAAAAAAATTCCATGCTAAAATATGTTTCATCCTTATTAAATATTATTTTTCCACTTGGCTCTAACTTTTATAAAAGCTAATATAAATAAGTAATAATAACCAGTCTTTAATAATCACATTCATAGTGTTTTATTCAGGAAAAACACATCTATTAATCATGTTGAAATTAGAAAAAGATTTTCCCTAAGGAACCTCATAGAAAGCTTCCCCTGTAATTTCATTAATTGCATCTTTGCAAATCTTTACATAAAAGAGTGACAATTTTCATGTGATTTTTTAAAGTAATGTTCCAAATAGTGTGGTATCATCTTCCAATTTAATTCAGCAAAAGCAATTACAAGCTTGGCCAATCTAGCAAGGTCCAAATACGTAGTTAACTGATGGTTAAAGTTAATCCAGGGATAGATTTATTAAAAGCATAACTGGTATATAAATACTATTTTATTGTAAATATGCCAATAATGTAGAAGGAGATAAATTAGAAATTGGAATTTTCTTTTTAAACTGATAAACCTTTCCCTGAATACCATACCCTTTCCCAGTGGTAACCTGTCTTCAAAGTTTGCTGAGTGTGTCATTCTTGAAATTTTCTATGCATTTATCTAGTTTACTCACTAAATATATATAACGTTTTGTTCAGTTTTTTACACTATATGTTTACCTCTGGCCCTATTTACTGATCTCTTTTGTAAAGAATTGCTATCATATTTTGCAAGTGTTTTTGCATTATCTCTCAAGATAGCCTTGTTGTTTTATTTTTTAATCTGTTAATATGTGGAATTGTATTGATATATGTGTTAATTATCCTCAAATTCTTGGATTAACCCTATTTGGTTATGTTGAATTAATTCTTTAAGACACTGCTGGAATTTATTTTCTAATGTTTTAGCCGGAAACTTTTAATCTGTCTTTGTAAGTGAAATTGGCTTGCACAATGTGTGTTTGGTGTGTGTGTGTGTGTGTATGTGTTGGTATCTGACTTATTTGGATAGCCTGCAAATAATATCCTCATAGAATGAACTGGCAAAGATATTATATTTTCCACATTCTAAAATAGTTTATATGGCATGAAGTTATTTTTTTCCCTAAAGATTAGTTAAAAAATATTTCACATATAAATTTTTAAAGAGTGATGATTTTAATAACATTTATCACATTACTGTAAACTAGTAAGAAAAAAGGAGGCTTTTGGTCCTGAAATGATTGGCTTTCTGTTTTGTTTTTAATCTTTCTACCCCACATGTATGTGCCATCCTGACCCTTCCTGACAGGAAGATGATAAAAGGAAAAATATAATTTAAAAAAATATATCTAGTTTAAGGTACTAGTAAGTGATGGCATTTTTACCTGGGGACTAAATTGTATTTTAAAATAAACAGAAGTTACACTTTTCATCACTTAGATGACTAGTTGTCCAGCTCTGCCTTACTGTTCTCTAGCCATCATTGCCTGACAGGTTCTCATTGGCCCAGAGACTGTCTGTATCTATTTGTACTAAGTAAGTGAAGATAAAAATTTGACATGACTTTTTTTTCAAGAATGCATTCTCACTTAATGAAAAATATTGGATTGTTTAGTACTCATGGACTAAATCTGAAGGACATTTTGATCAGACCATCCAAACTTCATTAAAATCAAGTGGAACATTTACTTCATTATTTCCTTTCCATAAAATGCAGTGTTTTCAAATGCAAAGAAAGTTCAATGCTGCAACATTATGAGCAATTAATAAAGGCCTCATAAATTTCATAGTATGTATCATGACAATAGAGAAATTCCTACAAGTCTTCACATTCTCACTGTTGCCAATAGTGTAATTACAGAGGCAATGGAGCCTTTTTTTTAAAAAAAGTGAATTTCATAGTCAAGGACCAAACTGATAGCTTAGCTGATTTTAGCAACCTTTATGTCTTATAAAAGGTCAAAGCACTATCCTTTTTTCTCCATTGGTTTTATTGAATATTTTATGAAGGTAATTTTAAGCAAGTATCAATATGTATTTCACTCAGTGCATGCCTACAGATGTTGTGAGAGGGAAAATTCTGCTTCCTCCGTCTTCCAAAGCTGATATTATATTTGAATCTTTGTCAGAAACATCCATTGCCAATGATATATAAGTAATGTTGTGGTATAACTTGATGATACTTGAGTAACATTAATTTTTTCATCAGAATTTTTGTATTTTAAGCAAAAGTAATATTTCTCACTTGATTTTAACACACTTAGGTGTGTTGGTTCCTAGCAGAAAATATGCTTGGGCAAATTTTGAGTTGAAGAATGTACTTCCTTTTAAAAAATACTTAGAAAATAAGACATTTTTTTTAAATTAAAAAAGTATGAATTCAGTACTATATGACTAATTTGGAAGCTATGTAGAAAGCATTGGGTGTAGTGGATTTGAAACTTTCAGAGAAATACACAAAATGTATTTTGCATTGTAATATGCTATGAGCATTTATAGCCCAAAACCCATGATGGAACTGTGGAAACAATGCATTGGCATTAAAACTTTATTTTCAGAGATTATAAAAAAGAAGAAACACTTACTTTCATATTCTTAATAGATAGAATTATGCATTCATCTCATCTACACGTTATCAAGTAATTAAGATAAGAGGAACGCAAATACAACTGTTTCATTCAACTGAAAATTATATTCTGAATAGTTTAAACATTATTCTAATTAACCTATGTCTTAATGTCATGGTAAATATTATCAAATAGTACTGCACAATGTTCTATTTTATAGTTGTCAATTAAAGGTTATTCATAAAAAAATGAAAGCAAAATTCAGTGAGGTGGATAGTTAAGACACCAAAACTTCTAAATATAAACATAGAACAATGCTGAAGGACTTGAATTTTACTTAAATTGAGTAGAATTGCTGTTGGTATGAAACCAGTAATAACTGGTTATTAACCTTGAAGACTGGGTGAACAGAGGGTTGACTATACAGGGTATATTGCTACTGAGCTGCAAAGTGTTACCAATTACCCTTCTGCTTCTTAGTGAAATTTAAAGTATAGATTTTATTTCTAAATTCTGATATGGTTTGGGATTTAGTTACCTTGGAGACTGCTTCTCTACTCTTGCCAGAAAAAGGATCATTTGAGGGTTCCCATTGTTTCCAGCTTAGAACAATTGACAAATTACAGCATTTCTTTTGAAATATACTCATAGTTCAAAATTTCCACTATAAAATGCATAAGCAGTATAAATTCCATATCATCAGTAACTGTGTACCACTGTTCATGTAATAGCCTACATCATTGAATGCATATTTGTGACTGGCACTGTCCTAAGGCTCTACATAGATAATCTCACTTAATTTCACAAGGGAATACTGGATTTTTTCATTAGAGCTAACATTGTTTTGGTGGAGCCGTTAGGATTTTCTATATACAAGATCATATCATCAGCAAACAGAGATAACTACACACACACACATACACACAAATTCTATTGGTTGTGTTTCTTTGAGATCCCTGATTTATACATATGTCTTCTTTCTATTTTAACAGTTTTTATCTGTGCTGTAAATTTTTGATTGATTGCATGGGGTGATTCTATTTATTATTTTATCCCCTTGAAAGAAAAGAATGTGGTTTGCTTTTAAAGCCTAACACAAAGATGACAATTCTGGACTTGATTTTGAAGGAAACACATCCAGAGTGATGAAGATGAAAAAAAGGGAATAAAAGGAAAATGAGGCTAGAAAAGATACATAGCAGTAATCCATAAACAGAAACACCAAATTATTTAGTAGATGTTTGTTGCACTAGGCACATGAAACTAACTCATCTTAGAATTGTTCATGGAAGAGAGAATTAAGGGAGAAGTGATATGCTTAGCTTTCTTTCTCTTATTACTGATTCATCAATATTAATTACAAAGAGATGCAACAACCCCAGACTTTATGGTTGCAATATATGTCTAATCAGGAAGCCATATTTGCTGCCCTATAGTGTAGTATTTTGTCCAAGAATGGATTTGAGATCCCATGAAAATGCAACCTCAAAGAAAAGAACAAAGAAGACATTCAGAGGAATTGAAGAAGTAACAGAGACACACATAACCTTGCCCAATTCAGTCCACTCATTGTACCACTTAAATATTTTATGACTTCCCATTTTATCCTAGTTCTATATTTTCCATTTTTCCCTCATGTTAATAAATCATCCCTACTTTATAAATCAAGGAGAATTACGAGTCTAATTAGTCAGTCTCCTCCAAAATACCAGCTAATTATTGGGTTGGCCAAGCAGTTCATTCATTTTTTTCCATAAGAGGGCTCTAGAAGTGCTTAGTTGTCTTTAACTTCATTTGAAACAATTTTCTTAGATTGTATTGTGACAGCTGTCATATCAGTGTGCATTTAAAAAAACTTATCAAAATTGGTGAATTTTTGTGTAGCCATTTTAATATTGAAGATGGAAGAATAAAAGCAACATTTTCGGCATATTATACTTTATTATTTCAAGAAGGGTAAAAACACAACTGAAACGCAAAATAAGATTCGTGCAGTATATGGAGAAGGTGCTGTGACTGATCAAAAGTGTCAAAAGTGGTTTGCAAAGTTTCGTGATGGAGATTTCTCGCTGGACAATGCTCCACGGTCGGTAGACCAGTTGAAGTTGGTAGCGATCAAATGGAGACATTAATTGAGAACAATCAACGTTATACCACGTGGGAGATAGCAGACATACTCAAAATATCCAAATCAAGCGTTGAAAATCATTTGCACCAGTTTGCTTATGTTAATCACTTTGATGTTTGGGTTCCACATAAGTTAGGCAAAAAATACCTTCTTGACCATATTTCCGCATGCGATTCTCTATTGAAACATAACAAAAAGTTCCGTTTTTAAAACAAATTGTGATGGGTGATGACAAGTGGATACTGTACAATAATGTGGAATGGAGGACATCGTGGGGCAAGTGAAATGAACCACCACCAACCACACCAAAGGCTGGTCTTCATCCAAAGAAGGTGATGTTGTGTATATGGTGAGATTGGAAGGGAGTCCTCTATTATGAGCTCCTTCTGGAAAACCAAATGATTCATTCCAACAAGTACTGCTCCCAGTTAGACCAACTGAAAGCGGCACTCGATGAAAAGCACCCGGAATTAGTCAACAGAAAACGCATAATCTTCCATCAGGATAATGCCAGACCACATGTTTCTTTGATGACCAGGCAAAAACTGTCACAGCTTGGCTGGGAAGTTCTGATTCATCAGCCGTATTCACGAGATACTGCACCTTTGGATTTCCATTTATTTTGGTTTTAACAAAATTCTCTTAATGGAAGACTGTAAAAGGCACTTGGAATAGTTCTTTGCTCAAAAAATAAAAAGTTTTAGGAAGATGGAATTATGAAGTTGCCTGGAAAATGGCAGAACGTTGTGAAACAAAAGGGTGAATATGTTGTTCAATAAAGTTCTTGGTGAAAATGAAGAATGTGTCTTTTATTATTACTTAAAAACCTAAGGAACTTTTTGGCCAACCCAATATCATTGCTTAGAAGTAAAAGAGGCTCATCATTAGCTATCACTTTGGCTAGTCTGGCTTATTTGTTTAGAAGAGGGACCAAGGTTGTCATTCCCAAGGAGTCTAATCTGTTAAATGCTATGTCCTTATTAGACAGTTGTTTTAGTTGTACCTTGATAGTCATTACGATACATGACACTATGTTTCATGTCATATTATAGTTATAGTTATATAATATATAGTTATAATTATAGTCATATGTTTTGGATTGATTTTCCTAGCCAATATAATAATTCCTATTTGGTCTATAAGAATAGTGACATGAAATTAAAGTCCCTAATTGGTAATGCAATTTCCAATTTAGTAGAAGATCCTGTTGTATTCCTCTAGCAGAAATGTTTCCCATTTCTGATTTGAAGGAACCAGAAATTCTAACCCAGAAGAATATAATATTGGGGGGACAGAATCAAATTTTATAAATGAATCTCTGGGTATTATTTTAAGGGAGATAATTTCTACTCTTCACACATTCCCTTGGCTCTCAGAGGTGTGTATTATAGCTTTAGCAAGCAATTTTATACATTGGATTTTGGTTCAAGGTGTATACCAGGTCAAAGAGGACAGTGCCAGAGCCTGTGCCTTGGATGAGGTTTCACCACTGTGTTCCAATATTCTATCAGGCTGACTGTTTCCAAGAGATAGGGTTCAATGCTATGCATTGGTTCCAGGCAATATTTGTATGATACCACGTTGATAGAATGGGTGTTTGAAGGCAACGGACTCTGATGCTGGTATGGATACTGTGAACAGGGAGGGTAAACCCTCATCTGGAGTATATGTCAAGCCCAGTAAAGACAAATTACTGCTTCCTCCAAGTTGGAAATAGTCCAATATAAATACAGCCTTCAGGTGGCCAAAATAATGGTGCTATTTTGAGGCCCAATATCTGTCTCTGCTATCATTTTAAACATTCAGCAGTGGCAGTAACTGAATCAGCCTCACTGAGAGAAATTCCACGTTATTGGACATATGAATATCTTCCATCTCTGCCACCATGATCCCTTTGTTCATGGAATTTGGGGACGCTCAATAGAGAAATTGTCTGACATGCAAACTACGGGTGATCCTGGCACATGATACTTAGAAGATGGTGATTTCTGGCAGGTATTATTGTGACATGAAAATCCTCATAGTTCATGTCCCTCCCATAGCCCATCATGTATTTCTTCCTTGAAACTTGTTTTTAGTGATCCTGTCTTGTTTAGTTCAGGTCCTGATGAAATGACCTTGAAATTATCCACAGTCCAGAAATTCATGTATGTAAAAACCCCAGACTACCTCTAATCCACAGGAAGTGGATAGAAAGGTATACTCCTCACTGCTCTCCTCACTGTGAAGATTTTCCTTCACTATTATGTCTTCGAGGCATCCTTAAATGTGGCTCTTATGTGTCTCCACTATTCATCGGACTACTGCCAATATATTGTGGAAACCCATCTGTGAATCAGTCCCAAGTCCCTTCTTTTTTATCAGTTGGCTGTAGGAAGGTTTTCATAAAGCCACAGATTTGGATTAAGGATGAGCAACAATGTGGCAGAGGTAGTTGTCATGGGACTCTGTTCATGTAATTTACTTGTGCTTTCTAGACCTGATTAAGTCTGGTTTAACTAAAGTATGGCTGCAGGATACACATGACTTATTAACATGGTTGATGAGATCAAACATAGCTCATGGTGAGCATTAAAGTATCAATTAATTTATGGTCCTGGTTAGGAAATCTTTCACTTCTAGGACATGGTAGCATCCCAGGTGCTATAAACAAGTAGGGAGTAGTTCTATGACAAATAATGCATATTCTTTCCCCCAAACCTTAGAAATTACTGCTACTCTCATATTAGGGCTTGATATATATCATCTAGCATCCCTACTTTTCTTGGTATATCACTGAATATGCTACAGTGTACAACAGAAGAAAAAGAAAAAGTTTACCATAGCCTGGAAATGTGGCTTTTTTCCCTCTGGAACTTACTTTAATTTAGCAAACTTTCAGGTAACCCAGTGAATAGGTTGGAACAGTTTTCCAAGTGTAGTCAGTGTTTTTCAAAATCTAGAGTTGTCAGCCAAGACCTGGGTCTTTTACTTAGTGGTTGGAGGTACAAGGATAAAGATCTTATCCATGTAAAAAGATAGTGAATATGAAATGAGAATATATATGTATCTTACATGGCATCTAGGGGACTTGACACTTCCAGCTCAACAGATCAATTTAACTTGATGTAATCAATATAGCAAATTACTGGTATCTTCTATGGATTATCTAGATCATAAATGCCCTACATACAGTATTATGTAGAAAGCAAGAGAGTTGACATAGTACTTATATAAAACCATGAAGGTGGAACTATCGTCCTTGGTCCTTACCATATAAACACACACACATAGACACACACACACTTAATGGAGATTGAAAATTTACTTATTTATTATTTTCCAAACCAATAGATGCACACCTAAATCTCTAATGATAATGTCTATGATAAGCTTTTCTAGTCAGGATATCACATGTAGACATAGCAGTTTCAATTGAAAATCAGGCTACCACCTGTTAAATATACAGGAGTCCACGTTTACGTGCCATGATCCATCACTGTTGTGCTAAAGCCATGTAAGCAAATTAAATAGCGATATCTAGCAATCACAACTACTACATTTTTCATATCTTTGACAGTAATACACATCTCTTCAATAATTCCAGAAATGCAGTATTGCTGTTGATTTCAAGCTTGTTGGAATGGGAGACAAGTTCAGTTCAGTTTCATTTGGCTCTCCTACACAAATTTGAAAAGCAAGACAAGGGATGTTCTATCACTATTTTTTCCACTTATATATCAGGAATGGGATAAATATCCACAAATTTCATTATGAACCAGTGAGCACACTGTGAGTTGGGCTTGGGTCAGAACTCATTTTATCACCTGACCTCCATATCTCTCATGCTAACAACTTGAGAGGGTATCATTTCTGTTTAATAGATGTTACTGATACCTCAGACCACTTATCTAGATGTTTTTGAAGTGTCTGAATGTTACCCCAGGTCAGTGTTAGATTCAAGAATTCAGTTGCTGATTCAAGACTCTTATAAGATACACATATGCGTGTGCACATGCACACACACACACATCCATTCATTCATCTATCTGTCATCTACATATCTATATCTATAAATATTTTTTGACATAGCATTAAGTGAAAGAAGTGTGAGAACATTTCCCAGTTTGTGGATTTTCAATTTTCCCTTGTGAAGACTGAGTTGCTATATTTATAGAAGCTTGAGAAGCTGGAGTTCCTAGGTCTTCTTAATGATTCATACATTTTATCATAGTAAATATCTTTTAATCCTTGATAGTATTTTTGACTTCTTTTTCTGATATTATTATAACTAAATCCATTTCTTTTTGATCAGTATTCTCCCCTTAGATTCTTTCTGTCACTTATACTTCAGGCTTTCTATGTCCTGTTAAGTTGGGTATGTCATAAATAAATAATAATAATTGTCTATTTAGCTAAATTAAATCTTACGTTTAATGTATTTATTGTGATTTTAATTTTAACATTTTTCTTTCTTAAGAATTACATTGGATATTTTGCAAATAGATATAGACTTTTTCTTGATTTTGTCTTTATTTTATAAAATAATTTTATATAATTTCTTTACATTTAGAACTGATTTTTCAAAAATCACTGGATTTATTGAAGGACATGGTATGTATATCAGTTCCTCTTTTTTTAGCTGACTTTTATTTATGTTTGACTTCATTTCATCTACAGTTCATCTTTGATACTGAGGTCATTTTTTTTTTTCAATTTAGTTTGTTGAAATTCTGAGAGCTTAAGTAGAGAATAATTTCCTCTAAAATAGGTTTAAATGTGCTTCTTCTGGGTTCCAAGGAACCCTATTAACCTGGGAAACTATCTTGAACTTAGCTTCAATTTATCAATATATGATTTTTATGATTAGAGATCTACTTCTAATTTGAACTTCAGACCCAAGTGAGATCTGTAATTGCAAACATGCAGGGTATATTATTATTAACCCCCAGCCACACCATAAAAATATGATTTCTTACAGCCTTCCATTAGTGATAGGCACATTTTTGTACCCTCCTGTTTTAGCCCCCAGTGAGACTCTGCACTTAATATACAGGTGTAAGATTCATCCCCAACTTAGCAAAAGTCCATGATTTAGTCAGTTTTTCCTAAACTGATATTGAATTTGCCTCTAAGACAGTCTCAGATTTCTTTGACTAAAATCACTTCTCTGATTACAAGTCATCTTTTGTTGTTTTTATTGTTTTGTGTTTTATTTCTTTGGTGGGAGAACTTAATTGCCTGCCTTATCTTCTTACAATCTCAGCAATGTATTAACTTTTATGTTATTTTATCCTCTCTCTAGTAATACTGTGGACTGGTATTCTTTTTAAAACCTACTCTAATAAACTTATTTATATATTTTGTGAAAGGTATGTTTATAGTCTTAATATCAATATTTTTTTCTTTTTAGCACCTTGGTAAAATCCACCATGTACAGACAGACATAAGGAAGACCAGGAGTTTATTCATCATCAGAAACTCATCCTATTAGAAACACCATGTATTGGATAATGGGATAATATCTAATTGACCCAATCAGATTCTGTAGCAGATAGAATTCCCTTGGAAACAGACTCTAAGAATCTGAGATTTGTATGTAGAAGAGCTATTAATGTGTGTTCTTGGGAACAATATCTGTTAATAATATAGTAAAACAATGCAGGAAGAAATACAACATAGTTCTCCAAAGAAAATACATCTAAATTTAGTTGAATTTCCCTAATGTCTTGTAATCATGAAAAACTATATATGGAGTCCCTATGATTACTGTACTTACCTATGGGGTAGTACTGCTCTTATATTTCCATCAGTTCTATCAAGCCTGGTTAGAGTATATGATTGCTAAACCTTCTAAAGTAAACACTAGTCCCAAGAATTTTCACCTACAGAAAGTACATTGCTAAAGTGGTGCAGACCCAGAAAAGAAATTTTACACTGTCTACTCTAAGGTCACAGAGACAACAGACATGGCTATACTCTGAGAGAGGAGATTCACAAGCTATGAAAATCACTTCACTGACAGAATAGGAAGTTTTTGTATCCCTGTCCAACAAGTAAAGTATATTATAGACAACTGCATATTTTCCCATTGTCCACCTTTACAAAAGGGAGTTTTTTATTGTAATTATTATGCTTTTTACCACTTTTTGTACAGTTAAGGAAGATAAATCACTTTATCACTGGACCATTGGGAGCCATGTCAGAGGACTGAACACTACCCAGAGATCTTGTACTTCAGAATAAATGCAGTAATTGACTTTGGATTTTCTCCCTTTGGGAAGGAATTAAGACATATTTCAAGTGGGCATGAATTTTTTTAAATGTATTGTAGAATGTGTGGAATGAAAATATATATGTGGAATAAGTTCTTGGATAGCCAAAGAGCTTGTAATATTGTATTTTAATTGTTGCTTATCCATTTATATTCCATATGCCCCCTTCACTTCCCTACTAGAAACTGAATTCATTTGCCCCAAATATCCAGTTCATTCTATGAAGCTTATATAACTTAGTAGAGACTGGGTGGGCTCTGTTTAGTCTAAACCAATCACAATATTTATCTTTACACCTATCAGTGATTGGTTGGAAAATAGACATGGAATTTACTGAGAATTAAAAGAATTGGGAAGTCAGCTAAGGGCTTCTGGGAAAGTTCTTCTTTGCTCTTCACTCAAGAACCTAAGAACAGGAATAAGCCTCTAAAACTGATTGCTACTGGCAGTCACCTTGTAACCCTGAGGGCAACCAGTCTTAGCATAAAGCCAACCTGAGGACAAAAGAGATAAAAGACAGATAAAACCAATGACTCTGATGACCTCATTAAGTCATGTATTCAGTGAGCTTAGAAATCTGCTCCAACTTCCAGTTTTATGAGGCAATAGATGATCTCATTGTTTTAGCAAGTTTATATAGAATTCCTATTAATTAATCCAAAAGCATTCTAAATAATATAATCATATTCCCCATCTCTTCCCTCTGGAAAACCTAGAGGGTGCTTGTGAAGAGATTCTATATAGGACAGTTTTCCGGGGTATCCACAGTAATTCCATACATCAAGCATCTCTGTGGCCTAGTTTTACAGAAAACTAAGTGCTTTTTACTCCATTCTGTCCTCTTTTATGATAACCCCCTGTAAAACAGAATGGTCTATATATGTCTGTACTCCATTTCTGGACTATTCAGGTACTTAGCCATGTGACTTCAGGTTTCCTTGAAGAGCAAAAAATTACACTGGGTATTTATTTCAGTGTCTGGACAGCTCATGATAAGAATATTCTATTTCATTTTAGTTTTGTCAATAGGGAGGGTTGTGTGCCCAGAGGAAAATGATAACCAAAACAGTATAATGTTTTCTCATGCTTGAGAATACTAATGCTGTTAAATATTTCTTCTGAAACACTATGTGTAATGAATGACTGGATTTCAATCCTAGGTGTAAACTTTAATTTACTCCATCTTTCCCCAATTTTTATACTTACATATTTTATTGTCCTTTGCTTTTGTAAGTAATGCCTCTATAAGTATTTTTATACAAAATCAGTATTATTCAATAGAAGTATTTTTGAATTCCTATCTTGAGCAAGATGCTTATGTATATCAAAGTTAGTACTAGGTATTCATTAGGAAATTTGATTCTTGTTGTCATGGAGCTTACAAAGTACTGAGGAGAGAGATGCGAAATAAAATCTCACAATAACATATTTTTCTGTGACGAATACTATCCAAAAAATGTGTAGTATTTTATGAGACTAAGAGTGAAAGAACAAACGTGTTTTCCATTAAGAAAAAATCTGAGAGAGACCTTCAAGATTGCAGAGGAGTAAGACGTGGAGATCACCTTCCTCCCCACAAATACATCAAAAGTACTTCTACATGTGGAACAACTCCTACAGAACACCTACTGAATGCTGGCAGAAGACCTCAGACTTCCCAAAAGGCAAGAAAATCCCCATGTACCTGGGGAGGGCAAAGAAAAAAGAAAAAACAGAGACAAAAGAATAGGAACAGGACCTGCACCTCTGGGAGGGAGCTGTGAAGGAGGAAAAGTTTCCACACACTAGGAAGCCACTTCACTGGCGGAGACGGGGGCGGGGTGTTGAGGGGGGGGAAGCTTCAGAGTCACGGAGGAGAGCACAGCAACGGGTGCAGAGGACAAAGCAGAGAGATTCCTGCAAAGAGGCTCGGTGCTGACCAGCACTCACCAGCCTGAGATGCTTGTCTGCTCAACTGCCGGGGGGCTGGGGACTGGGAGCTGAGGATCGGGCTTCCGAGGTCAGATCCCAGGGAGAGGACTGGGGTTAGCAGTGTGAAGACAGTGTGAAGGGGTTAGTGCACCACAGCTAGCCAGGAGGGAGTCCAGGGAAAAGTCTGGACCTGCCTAAGGGGCCAGAAACCGTTGTTTTGGGATGCACGAGGAGAGGCGCTTCCTGCTCTGTGTGCCCACAGATGGCAGAGCACAGCCTAAGCAAGCTCCAGAGATGGGCGTGAGCCGCACCTATCATCTCAGACCCCAGAGTCAGGCACGGACCACTAATGCTGCCGCCAATGCCACCAAAAATCCTGTGTGCAACCTGAGAGTCAGGCACGGACCACTAATGCTGCCGCCACTGCCACCAAAAATCCTGTGTGCAAGCAGAGGAGGCTACCACACTCCCCCAGGAGCCTGTGTAGCCTGCCACTGCCAGTGTCCCGTGATCCAGGGACAACTTCTCCAGGAGAACACAAGGCACGCCTCAGGTTGTTGCAATGTCACGTCAGCT
This sequence comes from Lipotes vexillifer, assembly GCF_000442215.2. Classification (NCBI taxonomy): domain Eukaryota; kingdom Metazoa; phylum Chordata; class Mammalia; order Artiodactyla; family Lipotidae; genus Lipotes; species Lipotes vexillifer. The sequence goes on along the minus strand of NW_006796479.1, from coordinate 792,078 downwards.
TCTCCCCCTGCAGGCTCACCCCACATTCCAATTATGACTATCATACCTTTCCTCCTCTCCGACCTGAGTGATCAAGAGAGCCCTAATAAGCTGCTGCTTTAATTCTTTCCTGTCTGGGCGGGGAACAGATGCCTGAGGGTGGCCTAAACACAGAGGCAGGGCCAAAACCAAAGCTGAACCCCAGGAGCTGTGCAAGCAGAGGTTAGAAAGGGAAATTTCTCCGTGCATCATCAGGAGCAGTGGATTAAATCCCTGCAATCGACCTGATAAGCCCTGCATCTGTGGAATACCTGAATAGACAATGAATGTTCCCAAAACTGAGGTGGTGGACTTTGGGAGCAACTGTAGATTTGGGGTTTGCTTTCTGCATCTGATTTGTTTTTGGTTTTATGTTTAACTTAGTTTAATTTTTAGTGCTTGTTATCATTGGTGGATTTGTTTATGGGTTTGGTTGCTCTCTTCCTTTTTTTTTTTTCTTCTTCTAATGAGTGTGTGTGTGTATGTTTCTTTGTGTGATTTTGTCTGTTTAGGTTTACTTTTACCACTTAACCTGGGTTCTGTCTGTTCGTTTTTCTGTTATTTTTGGTGTTTTTGTTTGCTTGTTTGTCTTTTCTTTTAATGAGTGTGTGTGTCTCTTTCTTTGTTTGATTTTATCTGTTTAGTTTTGCTTTTACCATTTGTTTTGGAGTTCTATCTGTTTGTTTGTTTTTTTCTTCCTTTTCTTTCAAGGCATGCAGATGGCAGGGTCTTGGTGATACAGCCAGGTGTTGGGCCTGGGCTTCTGAGGAGGGAAAGCCGAGTCCAGGACATTGGACAACCAGAGACCTCCCAGCCCCATGTAGTATTAATTGGCAAGAGCTCTCCCAGAGGTCTCCATCTCAACACTAAGACCTAACTCCACCCAATGGCCAGCAAGCTCCAGTGCTGGATGCCCCATGCCAAACAACGAGCAAGACAGGAACACAACCCCACTCATTAACAGAGAGGCTGCCTAAAGTCATACTAAGTTCACTGACACCACAAAACACACCACAGGACGGAACCCTGCCCACCAGAAGGACAAGATCCAGCCCCATCCACCAGAACACAGGCTCCAGTCCCCTCCACCAGAAGCCTACACAGCCACTGAACCACCCTCACCCACTGGGGATAAACACAAAAATAGCAGGAATGACGAATCTGCAGCCTGCACAAAGGAGACCCCAAACAGAGTAACTTAAACAAAACGAGAAATATGTAGCAGATGAAGGAGCAAGGTAAAAACCGACCAGAACAAACAGATGAAAGGGAAATAGGCAGTCTACCTAAAAAAGTATTCAGAGTAATGATAGTAAAGATCCAAAATCTCGGAAATAGAATGGAGAAAATACAAGAAACGTTTAACAATCACTTAGAAGAACAAAAGAGCAAACAACGATGAACAACAAAAGAAATGAAATTTAAAATTCTCTACAAGGAATCAATAGCAGAATAACTGAGGCAGAAGAATGGATAAGTGACCTGGAACATAGAATGGTGGGAATAACTGCCACAGAGCAGAATAAAGAGAAAAGAATGAAAAGAATTGAGGATAGTCTCAGAGACCTCTGGGACAACATTAAACACAACAACATTCAAATTACAGTGGTCCCAGAAGAAGGAGAGAAAAAGAAAGTGTCTGAGAAAATGTATGATGAGATTACAGTTGAAAACTTCCCTGACATGTGAAGGAAATAATCAAGTCCAGGAAGCACAGAGAGTCCCATACAGGATAAATTAGAGGAGAAACATGTCAAGACACATATTAATCAAACTATCAAAACTTAAATACAAAGAAAAAATATTAAAATCAGCAAGGGAAAAGCAAGAAATAACATACAAGGGAATGCCCATAAGGTTAACAGCTGATCTTCCAGCAGAAACACTGCAAGGCAGAAGGGAGTGACAGGACATATTTAAAGTGCTGAAAGGGAAAAACCTACAACCAAGATTCCTCTACCCAGCAAGGATCTCATTCAGATTCGATGGAGAAATTAAAACCTTTACAGATAAGCAAAAGTTAAGAGATTTCAGCACTACCAAACCAGCTTTACAAGAAATGCTAAAGGAACTTCCCTAGGCAGGACACACAAGAAAAGGAAAAGACCTACAATAACAAACCCAAAACAATTAAGAAAATGGTAATAGGAACATACATATCAATAATTACCTTAAATGAAAATGGATTAAATGCTACAACCAAAAGACACAGACTGTCTGAATGGATACATAAACAAGACCAATATATTTGCTGTCTACAAGAGACCCACTTCAGACCTAGGGACACATACAGACTGAAAGTGAGGGGATGGAAAAAGATACACCATGCAAACAAATCAAGAAAAAGCTGGAGTAGCAATTCTCAAATCAGATAAAATAGACTTTAAAATAAAGACTATCAAGGGATCAATCCAAGAAGATGATATAACAGCTATAAATATTTATGAACCCAACATAGGAGCACCTCAATACATAAGGCAAATGCTAACAGCCATAAAATGGGAAATCGACAGTAACACAGGAATAGTAGGGGACTTTAACACCCCACTTTCACCAATGGACAGATCATCCAAAATGAAAACAAATAAGGAAACACAAGCTTTAAATAACAAATTAGACCAGATACACTTAATTGATATTTATAGGACTTTCCAACCAAGAACAACTTTCCTCTGAAGTGCTCATGGAACATTCTCCAGGATAGATCATATCTTAGGTCACAAATCAAGCCTTGGAAAATTTAAGAAAATTGAAATTGTATCAGTTATCTTTCCTTATCAAACGCTATGAGACTAGATATCAATTACAGGAAAAAAATCTGTAAAAATATAAAACGCATGGAAGCTAAATTATACACTACTAAATAACCAAGAAATCATGAAGAAATCAAAGAGGAAATAAAAAAACTACATAGAGACAAATGACAATGAAAACATGATGGCTGAAAACCTATGGGATGCAACAAAATCAGTTCTAAGAGGGAAGTTTATAACAATACAATCCTACCTTAAGAAATAAGAAAAATCCAAACAACCTAACCTTACACCTAAAGCTATTAACGAAAGAGGAAAAAAAAAACACCCAAAATTAGCAGAAGGAAATAAATCATAAAGATCAGATAAGAAAGAAATGAAAAAGAAATGAAGGAAACAATAGCAAAGATCAGTAAAACTAGAAGCTGGTTCTTTGAGAAGATAAAATTGATAAACTATTAGCCAGACTCATCAGGAAAAAAAGGGAGAAGACTCAAATCTACAGAATTAGAAATGAAAAAGGAAAAATAACAACTGACACTGCAGAAACACAAAGGATCATGAGAGACTACTAAAAGCAACTATATTCCAGTAAAACAGACAATCTGGAAGAAATGGAAAAAATTTTTAGAAAAGTACAACCTTCCAAGACTGAACCAGGAAGATACAGAAAATATGAACAGACCAATCACAGGCTATGAAGTTGAAACTGTGATTTAAAATCCTCCAACAAACAAAAGCCCATGACCAGATGGCTTCACAGGTGAATTCTATCAAACATTTAGAGAAGAGCTAACACAGATCCCTCTCAAACTTTTCCAAAATATAGCAGAGGGAGGAACACTCCCAAACTCATTCTACGAGGCCACCATCAGCCTGCTACCAAAGTGAGAAAAGATGTCACAAAAAAACAAAACTACATGCCAATATCACTGATGAACATAGATGCAAAAATACTCAACAAAATTCTAGCAAACAGAATCCAACAGCATATTAAAAGGATCATGCACCATGATCAAGTGGGGTTTATCCCAGGAATGCAAGGATTCTTCAATATATGCAAATCACTCAATGTGATGCATCATATTAACAAATTGAAGCATAAAAACCATATGATAATCACAATAGATGCAGAAAAACCTTTTGACAAAATTCAACACCCATTTATGATAAAAGCTTTCCAGAAAGTAGCCATAGAGGCAACCTACCTCAACATAATAAAGACCGTATATGACAAACCCACAGCCAACATCATCCTCAGTGGTGAAAAACTGAAACCATTTCCTCTAAGATCAGGAACAAGACAAGGTTTCCCACTCTCACCACTGTTATTCAACATAGTTTTGGAAGTTTTAGCCACAGCTATCAGAAAAGAAAAAGAAAAAAAATGAATCCAAATCAGAAAAGAAGAAGTAAAGCTGTCACTGTTTGCAGATGACATGATACTATACATAAAGAATCCTAAAGATGCTACCAGAAAACTACTAGAGCTAATCAATGAATTTGGTAAAGTAGCAGGATACAAAATTAATGCAAAGAAATCTCTTGCATTCCTATACACTAATGATGAAAAATCTGAAAGAGAAATTAAGGAAACACTCCCATTTACCATTGCAACAAAAAGAATAAAATACCTAGGAATAAGCCTACCTAAGGAGACAAAAGACCTGTTTTCAGAAAACTGTAAGACACTGATGAAAGAAATTAAAGATGATACAAACACATGGAGAGATATACCATGTTCTTGAATTGGAAGAATCAACATTGTGAAAATGACTCTACTACCCAAAGCAATCTACAGATTCAATGCAATCCCTATGAAACTACCAATGCATTTTTCACAGAAGTAGAAAAAATATTTTTACAATTTATTTGGAAACACAAAAACCCTGAATAGCCAAAGCAGTCTTAAGAAAGAAAAACAGAGCTGGAGGAATCAGGTTCCCTGACTTCAGACTATACTACAAAGCTACAGTAATCAAGACATTATGATACTGGGACAAAAACAGAAATATAGATCAATGGAACAGGATAGAAAGCCCAGAGATAAACCCATTCACATATGGTCACTTTATTTTTGATAAAGGAGGCAAGAATAGACAATGGAGAAAAGACAGCCTCTTCAATAAGTGGTGCTGGGAAAACTGGACAGCTACATGTAAAAGAATGAAATTACAACACTTCCTAACACCATACACAAAAATAAACTCAAAATGGAATAAAGACCTAAATGTAAGGCCAGAAGCTATCAAACTCTTAGAGCAAAACATAGGCAGAACACTCTATGACATAAATCACAGGAAGATCCTTTTTGACCCACCTCCTAGAGAAATAGCAATAAAAACAAATGGGACCCAAATGAAAATAGCTTTTGCACAGTAAAGGATACCATAAACAAGATGGAAGGACAACCCTCAGAATGGGAGAAAATATTTGCAATCGAAGCAACTGACAAAGGATTAATCTCCAAAATGTACAATCAGCTCATGCAGCTCTATGTCAGAAAAATAAACAATCCAATCCAAAAATGGGTAGAAGACCTAAATAGACATTTCTCCAAAGAAGATATACAGATTGCCAACAAACACATGAAAGGATGCTCAGCATCACTAATCATCAGGGAAATATAAATCAAAACCACAATGAGATATCATCTCACACTAGTCACAATGGCCATCATCAAAAAATCTACAAACAAATGCTGGAGAGGCTCTGGAGAAAAGGGAACGCTTTTGCACTGTTGGTGGGAATATAAACTGATACAGCCACTATGGAGAACAGTATGGAGGTTCTTTAAAAAACTAAAAATAGAACTACCATATGACCCAGCAATCCCACTACTAGGCATATACCCTGAAAACCCATAATTTAGAAAAAGAGATGTACCACAGTGTTCATTGCAGCACCATTTACAATAGCAAGACATGACAGCAACCTAAGTGCCCATCGACAGATGACTGGATAAAGAAGATGTGGCACATATATACAATGGAATATTACTCAGCCATAAAAAAAACGAAACTGAGTTATTTGTAGTGAGATGGATCAGCTAGAGTGTGTTATACAGAGTGAAGTAAGTCAAAAATAGAAAAACAAGTATCATGCTAACACATATATATGGAATCAGAAAAAAAAAATGGCTCTGATGAACCTAGGATCAGGACAGGAATAAAAACGCAGACATAGAGAATGGACTTGAGGACATGGTCGGAGGAGGGTAAGCTGGAATTAAGTGAAAGAGTGGCCTTGACATATATACACTACCAAATATAAAATAGATAGCTGGTGGGAAGCAGCTGCATAGCACAGGGAGATCAGCTCGGTGCTTTGTAACCACCTAGAGGGCTGGGATAGGGAGGTTGGGAGGGAGGCGCAAGAGGGAGGGGATACGGGGATATATGTATACATATAGCTGATTCACTTTGTTATACAGCAGAAACTAACACAACATTGTAAAGCAATTATACTCCAATAAAAGTGTAAAAAACCATAAAATAAAATGAAATAAAAAATTTTTTAAATCCTTTGAGAGGGACTAATGTTTTTACTGAAGTTTGAGTGTGTTGTTGAGGAGAGTGGGCTTTTCAGGGAGAAGAAACATCTTTCAATGATGTCTAAGTGTCGGAAAGAGCTTGCTGCACTAGAGAAGCTTGAAGAAATATGCTGTGCTTGAAGAGGCAAGAAAGTACACAAGATAAAGGTGAAGAATTGGAAGGAACTAGAATATGCAAATCTCAGATTATGTGAGGAATATACTGGTGTACCAATTACAGATTGCTTAATATAATAACTGTTTTACAGTTATTATACTTAAAAATATATAAATTTATAATATATATAATTTTATAAATTATATATATAATTTATATATATAAATTTATATATATATAAAATATATATAAAATTAGAATTTTACACAGTATTATTCTTAGTTACCAAGACATAGTGTAACTCAACATTATTTGTCTAAGAAATTTATAAATAATAGATTGGCTGCAGTGTGTAGGAGGAGAATGTACCCAAAAGGAGCCCAGGTTTCTGATGTGTATAACTGGATAGGAAAAGCAGAGGAATGGTTGTAACAAAGAAATTAAGCATTTGATTTTGAAGAAAGAAAATGAAATGTGGTATAACATTTAGTATAGAGAAAAACAGAAGAGCCTTGTGTGTTGATACAGTTATGGTCTACTGGAAAATTCCAAGTGAGGAAACTAAAATACAATAAAGTAATAATGATTAGATTTTCTATGTATTTCTTTATAATAACTCAGCAAACATTTTTCATAAAGGGCCAGAAAATAAATATTTTAGGTTTTGAAGCCGTATGGTTTCTCTCTCAACTCTAGAAATCTACCATTGTAGAATTGAAGTAGTCATAGTCTATAGGTAAAAGAATGAGACAAAACTCCACAGATGGATTGAAATTTAATTACAAAGTGTTATCTGGAACTCTATTTCAATAAATTTGAAAACATAATAATAATTTATGTGTAAAATACCAATCTTGATTTTAAATTAATTAGGACGCTTGAATAGATCTACCACCTTAGAAAAGAGATGCAGAAAAAGATTTTGCATCTGTTTTTCAACACTTATTCATAATAAAACCTTTCAACAAAATGTAGAAGGAACTTACCTCAACACAATAAATGTTGTATATGAGAAGCCCACAGCTAATATAATAAATAATGATGGAAAATGGAAAGCTTTTATTCTAAGATCTGGCACATGGCAAGGATGCCCACCCTTGCCAATTCTATTTAACATAGTACTGGAATTTCTAGCCAGAGAAAGTAGATAAGAAAAAGGAATAAAAATCATCCAAATAAGAAAGAAAAAATAAAATAATCTCTGTTTTCAGATAATGCAGTCATATCTGTAGAAAAATCTAAGGATTCAATAAAAAAATCTGTTAGTATAATAAACAAATTCAGTAAACTGCAGGGTACAAAATCACTGTACAGAAATCAGTCACATTTTCCATAGTCAATAATACTGTATTGCATATTTAAAAGTTGCTAAGAGAGTAGATCTTAAAAGTTCTAATCACAAGAAAAAAAATTTTAACTTTGTATGGTGATGGATGTTAACTAGACTTACGGTGATAAGCTTTCTGCAATATACACAAATATCAAATTATTACATTGTACACCTGAAACTAATATAGTGTTATATGTCTATCATAACTGAAAAAAAATCAGTCATATTTCTACACATAAACAATAAACTGTTCAAAAGAAAATTAAGAAAAATTTCCCATTCACAATAACAACCAAAAGGATAAAATACTTGAGGATAAACTTAACCAAAGAGGTGAGGCACAGTCAAATGGAAAGATATCCAGTGTTTGTAAATTGGAAGAATTAATACTGTTGAAATGTTTGTACTACCCAAAGAGAGCTACAGATTCAATGCAATCCCTATCAAAATCCCAATGACACTCTTTGTAGAAATAGAAAAAACAATACCAAAATTCATATGGAACTACAAATAACCCCATATAGCCAAAGCAGTCTTGAGCAAGAAGTATAAAGCTGGAAGAATCACACTTTCTGATTTCAAAATACATTACAAAGCTACAGTAATAAAAAAGGAATGGGACTAACATAAAAACAGACATGTAGAACAAAGGAACAGAGTAGAGAGGCCAGAAATAAATCCAGGTTTCTAAGGACAACTGATCTTCCACAAAGCTGCCAAGAACCCACAATGAGGAAATGGTAGTTTTCTTTAATAAGTAATGCTAATAAAACTGAATATTAGCATGCTGGAGAATGAAATTGGACACTTATACCACATACAAAAATCAACTCAAAATAGATTAAAGTATTAAATGTAAACCTGAATCTATAAAATTACAATAATAAAACATAAGGAAAAAGCTTCCTGAAATGGGTCTTGGCAATGAGTTTTGGGATATGACACCAAAAGCACAGGCAACTAAAGCAAAATAGACAAGCAGGACTACATCAAACTAAAAAGCTTTGGCACAGCAAAAGAACCACCAGAATGAACTGGCAACCTAAGAATGGGAGAAAATATTGCAAATCTCGTATATGATAAGGAGCTAATATCCAAAATAGTTAAGGGACTCATACAAATCAATAGCAAAAACACAGACCAATTTAAAGAATGGACCAAGGGCCTGAATAGACCTTTGTCAAAAGAAGACATCAGAATGGCCAAAAGTTACATTAAATGCTGCTCAATGTCACTAATCAAGGAAATTCAAATTAAAACCTCAATGAGTTATCACCTCATACCTGTTAGAATGACTGTCATCAAAAAAGACAAAGAATAACATGTATTGGAAGGATATGGAGAAAAAGAACCTTTGTCCACTGTATGTAGGAATGCAAATTCATACAGCGATTATGGAAAACAATAAGGAGGTTCCTCAAAAGATTAAAAATGGAAGTACCTTATGATCTAGCAATCCCACTTCTACATATACAGCATATCCAAAATAAATGAAATCAGTATCTCAAGAAGAAGATCTGCACTCCTATGTTTATTGCAGTATTATTCACAACAGCCAAATAAGGAAACAACCTAAATGCTCATCAATGGATGAATGGGTAAAGAAAATGTAGATATATAATAGATTATTCAGCCTTAAAAAAAGAATGAAATCCTGACACTTATGACAACATTGAGGAACCTGGAGGACATTATGCTAAATAAAATAATCCAGACTCAGAAAGACGAGTACTGTGTGATCTCACAATATGTGGAATCTAAAATAGTCATGGAACTCATGGAAACAGAGAGTATAATGGTGAGTTCCAGGAGGCAGGGTGGGAGGAGGAAGGGGGGAGATGTTGGTCAAGGGGTACATAGTTTTAGTCATGCAAGATGAATAATTTCTGGAGATCTAATGAACAGCAGTGTGACTATAGTTAACAATATTGTATTGTATACCTGAAATTTTCTGAGAGGGTAAATCTTAAGGGTTCATACCAGGCACACACACACAAAAGCAAATGATAACTATGCAAGGTGATAGATATATTAATTAGCTTAAGTGTAGTGATTATGCCTTAGTAAAGCTGGAAAAAATAACAGAAGAAGGAAATGAGGTAAAGATATTTGGACAGTTAATTTGTCTACAAACTTTAAACGATAAGTAACTCTAATGATATTGAACCCCTTTCAGTCATGAAATAAAATGTAAAACTTTTTTATTCATTTTGTAAAATAAAGATATAGCAACATAAAAAGATTAAGGTTAAAGCCCAGTTCTATATCAAATGTAATTGATATGTTTGTATATACAACACAAATAATGTAATAAACAGTGTACTGAAAGCATAATATGTTATGATAAACTAGAATATATTGCAAGACTGAAAATTTAGCTCAGTAACAGTAATACTATCAATACATCTCATAATATCCATAAAATAAAACATTAATATTTTCTCTAATATCCAGGCAAATTACTTTGTATCATTTGAAATTTGTTTTTAATAAAATCTCCATGTAAAATGGAAATTGTAATCAAAATCATTTATCAAATTTTAATAGCAAGCAACACTTTAGATAACAGGTCTCTAAATCTTCAGCATGGAGAAACCAGGATTAAGACAGAGAGGGATAGAATCCACATTATTATGCAATATTATTATAAATTTTCAGTTACAACCAATAAGATAACATGAAATAATCTTTATAAATTTTTTAAATGAAGAGATAAAATATATCTTTTTTTTTTTTTTTTTTTTTTGTGGACCTCTTACTGTTGTGGCCTCTCCCGTTGCGGAGCACAGACTCCAGACGCACAGGCTCAACAGCCATGGCTCACGGGCCCAGCCGCTCCACAGCATGTGGGATCTTCCCAGACCGGGGCACGAACCCGTGTCCCCTGCATCGGCAGGCGGACTCTCAACCACTGCGCCACCAGGGAAGCCCCAAAATATATCTTTTTGATGATGTATTTTTGTACCTACCAAAACTAAGAGACAAGTAAATTCTTAAACTATTAAGGGATCTAGGAAAATTGAAGGGATGTAAAATATAATTTATAACTAGGTCTTTCCTATTAGAAGTAGTAATAGGATTTTTTAATAATCCATTCAACACAGTAGAAAAGCTATGATACTTTGGAATAAACTTAAAGGGAAAGTACCCAACTTTTATGAAGAAAGTAATACAGTTTTATTGAAGGACATAAAACAAGACCAGAACAAAGGGAAGGAATGTACCATATTGTTTGATGGAAACAACGTTTATGAAATTGTCTATTTTTCCAAAATTATATTAAAATTCAATGTGATTCCAATTTGAAATCAATTTTTAGAGTTATGCTGTGACCTTTATGCCAATGTGAAAGGTTTTCCTTGTTTGTTTGTTTACAAACTTGGAACCATTTATTGATTGTGAGGAGAAACTTATGTACAAACAAGGCATGAGGAGAAGGGGGAAACCGTCCAGTGCTGACAAAGGTAGTGGGGCTGGAGAGTAGGCCTGACAATACACCAAGAATCAGGAGAAGTTTTCTGAAAACTAGCTCAATTCCTAAACATGCTTCATGGGAACTAGGCTGCAGGACACAGTCCATGTGGAAGGGGGAAGACAAGGTTGGTTCTAGAAGCCAAGAAATTTAACTCCAGTGTAGTCCCTTCAGTGGAGTCTGATCCACTGTGGTAGGGACATAACCCCCTCTGAGATCTACTTTCAATCATAGCTCACTCTGTAATTTTATTACAAGGGGCCTCCAGTCTTTGAGCCCGGGATGTTGGTGGTGGGTCAGAGCACCTTAACTAGCCACCCAAGTTATTCAGAGAATGGTTAGGCGAGAATCTTCTAGATTTTAATGTGTAATGTAGTTTAAAACAACTAACAAACCAAACTCAGAATCTACAGAGAAAATATCCAATCATAATGAGGATAAAGAAAGACAAAATCAGGAAAACAGAAGCTGAGAGAATTTCTGGCCAGTAGAATGGTATTAAAGGAAATACTAAAGGATGTTTTTCAGGCTGAAGGGAAACATCACCCATTGGAACTCATGTATAGACGAAATGAAAACAGAAATTGTTGTTATTTAAAAAAAAAAACAGCATTTTTCCTGCTCTTAATTTAGTTGAAGAACAACTATCTGTATTAAGCCAAAATAATTACAGTATATGGTATAGCTGTCCCAGGCAATACAAAATAAATAAATTATAGTGAGAAAAGAAATCAGTGAAATAAAAAAAACTACTCAACATAAATACAATTAATAGAGACAAAGGTTGTTTTTCCTGAAAAAAGTTAATAAAATTGACAGACTCCTAACATGACTATTTAAGAAAAGGGAGAGACGGTGATCGTGATTACCAATATTAGGACATTAAAGTATTTATTACCACAATCGTGAAGGATTGGAAGAAGAAGGCAGCCCAGGACTTGTGTTGAACTAGAAATCAGAGTGGGGTTTGAGAAAAATCAAGTACTGACATTTCTGGTAAGACATTGATGGTGAAGTTATCCTTAGATTTGGCAACATGGGGTTTGGTGGGGTCCTCCAAAGACCACTTTTAATAGAGCAAGAGGAGCGATGCCAAACTGTAGTTGATTAGTTAAGTAGTGTTTAGGTGATCCTTTGAAAAAAAAATTATATGCAGATAGTTCCTTCAATAAGTTTGGCTGTGGAGTAGAAGAAAATACAGTCTACCTGGAAAGGAACATATAGTCAATATGAATTGTTTCCTTCTTTCTTTTTTTTAATCTTTTTTAGTTAAAAGTAAACTAATGTTTACACAACAGCAAGGAAATTAGCTAGCAGAACAAAAGAACCTTAGTTCCCCTGCTCTGTAAAAGCTATTTGGAGATAAATGACATCAGTTGTTTTTATTGTCTGAAAACCTTGCTGCAAAGAACCAATAATCTTGGTTAAACGTAAAAATGTAATGTTATTTTTTTTGTGTTCACCTTCCTTTCGATAATAAGAAGACTCTTAAGGATTTATAATTGTAGCTTACTGTATGTAACATTCACAGTGGAACTGACGGCCAGTTAGTCAAGGATCTGTTGAATTAAGTAAAACTGCAATTTACATGCTATAAACGAAAGGGGAAAAAGCAGCATTAATTAAGAGAAAACGATTTAAAAATCTTGTAGGCAACTGACCTCTGCTTCAGATGAATGCATTTATGTACATGCAGATACATTTAAGTTTAGTAAATGTATCTTGAATTCAATGGATAAAATGGCCCAAAGTCTATAATTATGTTGTTTATTGTGTTAGGCAATTATTGTCAATTTTAATGCTTTGCCACTGTATCATGCCTTAGGCAAATACTCTCCGTGTTCATGAATATTGGAGAGAGCAAGTCATAAATCTGTAAACTGAACATAAGCATCTTTCAAGCTGTCGGGCCTCTTGCAGTGATTGCAAAGCTTAACATATTTTAATCTGTGCAGTGCTGTTATTATTTGCTGCCTTCCGTCTTTCTGTCCATCTTCCTGCCTCCTGTCTATCCATCAATCCATCATTTTTTCCAATTAAGGGCAAGCTCGATGACAGACATGACAGGCATTCATTCTCCAATGCCACAGATTCTAAGTAATTACTGTGTATGAAGCAGAAGCTGTGCACCAATGTTGCTACCACAGTTTCCTATGACAGTCAACTTGTTGAGTAATAGGCATAGGTATGAAGTGAAGGGTGGGGAATACTGAATGCATTCTCAGCAAAGATTATGACAATCCTTTTCTATTTTTACCAAGTGAAAGTGAAATTTACGTTTCTCTGAATTGATAATTGAGGAGGTCATTTGATAATGGATACTGGGATACTCTGAATAAGGCAGCCCTGGAGGGGAAGAGTTTTGGAAAAATGCTACACGTTTTATGTACAGAAATATCCTTGACTTTCTCTTGTTATAGGACTTGTCATTAGAAATAAGAAAACTGTAACTTGCAGCTAAGCCATGATAATATCTATTTATTCAGCCATAAGTAAATTATGTATAAAATATTAGACACACATAATTTGTATATATCACCACATATGATTTGTCTATATTTAGTAAACTCAGAAGGTATTTTTCTGTTTGTAACCCTATTATAGAAGATGTACTAGTTTTTAAGCCAATGTAGTAATCCTTGGCTCTTAAAAATAAAAATAGTGAGTTGGGTATCTGGTTAGAAATGCAAGTTTTCTGAGAGTCAAAAGAAAAATACATCCAAATTATATTTACTAATACAATTATATCAGAGTAGACTGCAGGCAATCATTTTACTTGTTCTGGTGTGATATAATTTGAAATGTAATTTTTGTGAAGAAGCAGGAGATGCCACTTTTTACAGTGATATAATACCCAATGACAAGATTGTTGTCTGTAATATAATGTACCCAATTAAGGGGGCCTGGGATTTGCTTGGGGGAAATGACTGGTTCTGTGTTTGAGGCAGGAAATGTATAAGATGAATCTAACACATATTAAAACACCAGAAAAATTGGCTACTCGAAACTAATGGGGTCATGTCAAGAGGACCCGAGTCAGTCAGCTTGAATAGAATCTTTAAGCCAATGATAAGATAGTTTAAAAAAAAATTTTTAATGACCTCACAGTTGATTAAAACTCTAAATGTAGAAAATGAGTTCATAGGGATAGTGATAAAAAGAAGAAAAAAGTAACGTATCAAAATGATAAAATCATTAGAGTTTACTTAAACATCAACTCATTACTCTCAAAATAGATAATGGTAAGGAAATACACATTTTACTATCTTTATGGTAGGAACTGTATTTTAGATAGTCAAATAGCTCTGAGGGTCACTGTTCTTAAAAATGAATTCTATCTCAAAAATGGAGAAGAAATGATCAAATTTAAATAACTTTTTGCAATCTATATTGAAATAATGGATTTAGGCAACAGTCATGATGGCTGTTACCATTGTACTAAGGTGGAATGCTAATGGGAAGAATTATAAAGAAGGAGTTATGTCATGACTGGAATGCAGTAATCAATCTTAGTATCAGAAGCAGGTTACCATGAAGGTAATTAAGCTTCAGCTTCAGGTTCCCTTATTTGCATATGTCACTTCCAAGCTCTGGGAGGGGCCAGAACAGTGTATGATGTTTGAAGAAATTAGTTAGGTTTTACGAATTTTAATTTTTGTGTCTGTTAATTCTTTACTATTCTAACTGAACATTTATATTTATCACTTTTTTTGTAATTCTGTAGCCTTTTTGTTAAAGAAGAGACTTCAAATTGTTAAAGCTTCAGGTCTTAACTAATCTAGATTTATTCCTGATTAGAATAACTAGTTCTGAGACAAACAAACGTACTATGCTTCTCCATGTTATGCAATTGAATCACCCAAAATTATCTACACAGTATTCTTTTTTTTTTTTTTTAATAATTCTTTATTTATTTATTTATGGCTGTGTTGAGTCTTTGTTTCTGTGCGAGGGCTTTCTCCAGTTGTGGCAAGCAGGGGCCACTCTTCATTGCAGTGTGTGCGCCTCTCACTATCGCGGCCTCTCTTGTTGTGGAGCACAGGCTCCAGGCACGCAGGCTCAGTAGTTGTGGCTTACGGGCCTAGTTGCTCTGCAGCATGTGGGATCTTCCCAGACCGGGGCTCAAACCCGTGTCCCCTGCATTGGCAGGCAGATTCTTAACCACTGCGCCACCAGGGAAGCCCTACACAGTATTCTTGACAAAATTTTTGAAGTTTAATATATTCAAACCTTTATATCTAACTGAAATATTCAGAAAATATGGAGAACAGGCGGCCGCGCAGGCCCAGCAGCCACGGCTTACGGGCCTAGTTGCTCTGCAGCATGTGGGATCTTCCCAGACCGGGGCTCAAACCCGTGTCCCCTGCATTGGCAGGCAGATTCTTAACCACTGCGCCACCAGGGAAGCCCTACACAGTATTCTTGACAAAATTTTTGAAGTTTAATATATTCAAACCTTTATATCTAACTGAAATATTCAGAAAATATGGAGAACAGGGGAAAAAGTTAAACTACCTCATAAGGAAGCAATCAATAAAATCCAAAATTTGGAGTGTACTATAGAATAATTGCCTACATTTCTTTAAAATTTTAACAGAATTGAAAAACAAAAAATTAAAATGGAGGATTTTGCATGATTTTTAAAAATTCTGATGTGATCAAAAACTGTGAAAATACATTTTTTAGAAGGTAAAGGAAATTGATTATGAATTGAATATTATTACATAACATTAATAAATAATTAAATTTGTAACAAGTGCTAATGTGATTGTGTTTATGTAAGAAATATTTTTATTACTATTTTTGAGATTCATATTAACTTTAAAGTTGTTAGATTTAAAGAACAAATATTAGGGGATAGACTTAAAACATGTTATTTTTTTTAAGCTAGGTGATGAATTCATAAGATTTATTGACCTTCTTTTGTAAATATTTGAAAATTTTTATAATTTAAAAATATTTGTTAAATTCCTCCATAAACATTCTGTTTACTTATACCATGACCAAGTGGGATTTATTCCTGGAATGCAAGGGTGGTTCAGCATATGAAAATCAATCAATGTAATATTGATACATCACATTAGCAGAAAAAAACAAACCAAACCAGAACAAAACACATGATCATCTCAATGGATTAAGAAAGAGCATTTGACAAAATTTAACACATTTCATGATAAAAACACTCTAAAAACTAGGAATAAAAGGAAATCACCTCAACATAATAAAGGCTGTATATGAAAAACTCATAGCTAACTTCATACTCAATGATAAAAGATTGAAAACTTTTTCTCTTAATATCAAGAACAAAACAAGAATGTTCTTTTTCAACACTTATATTCAACATAGTCCTGGAAGTCAACCTGGGCAGTTAGACAAGAAAAAGAAATTTAAACGTTCCAAATCAGAAAGGAAGAATTAATCTTAACTCTGTTCACAGATGACATGACATTATATGTAGAAAACCAAAACAATTACCCCCAAAAAAAGAGAAAAAACGGAACTAATAAATGAAGTTATCAGCAAAGTTATAGGATACAAAATCAACAACAAAAATTAGTTGCATTTCTGTATGCTAATGATGAACAATCCAAAAGGAAGTTAAGAAAACCATTCAATTTACAATAGCGTCAAAAAGAATAAAGTACTTAGGAATAAACTTAACCAAGTAGAAAAAATATTTACACTGAAATTAAAGAAACAGATTTTAAAATAAATGTCGAGATGTCCCATATTCATTGATTGGGATATTAAATATTGTTAAAATGTCAACACTACCCAGAGTAAACTACAGATTCAATGCAATACCAATTAAAATCACAATGATTTTTTTTTTTTTTTTTTTTTTTTTGCAGAAATAGAAAAACCCATCCTAATGTTAACATGGAATTTAAAGGGACCTCAAGTAGTCAACTGGTTTTTGACAAGGATGCCAAGACTACTCAGTGGGGAAAGAAACACCTTTTCAACAAGTGGTTTTGGGAGACGTAGATGATCTACATGCATTAAGAAAGGAAGTTATGCTCTTAACATATATGAAAATTAACTGAAAATGGATCAAAGACCTAAATGTAAAAGCTAAAACTATCAAGCTCTTAGAAGAAAACATGGCAAAATTTCATGACATTGGATTTGATCATGCTTTATTGGATATGACACTGAAAGCTCAGGCAGCAAGAGAAAAAACAGATAAGTTGGACTTCATCAAAATTTAAAACTTTTGTGCATCCAAGGACACTATCAACAGAGTGAAGATGTAATCTACAGAATGGGAGAAAATATTTGCAAATCATATACTGCATAAGGGATTGATACCCAGAATACCAAAAGATGTTCTACACCTCAGCAATAAAAATACAGGGCAGTGCAATTAAATATAAGGGAATTGAGTGGACATTTCTCCAAAGAGGATGTATGGGTAGTGCATGAGCATATGAGAGGATATTAAATATCACTAATCTTTAGGGAAATTCAGACTGAGAGCAGGATGGCATGTCACCTCACACACTTGGGATGTCTGTTGTTGAAACAAAACACAATGGCAGGTGTTGGCAAAGATGCACAGAAATTGGAGTCCTTGTGCTTTGCTGATGGGAATATGAAATGGTGCAGTGGCTCTGGAGGACTGTCTAGTCCTCAAAAATTGTACACCGATTGCCATGTCATCCAGCAGTTCCACTTCTGGGTATATACCCAAAAGAGGTTGGAGTAAGGACTTGAACAGCCACTTGTACACCTATGTTCTGGCAGCATTTTTAACAGTAGCCAGGAGGTGGGGGTAACCCAGGTGTCTATCCAAGGAAGAAAGGATAAACAGAATGTAGCTTATGCATACTGTTGACTATTGTTCAGACTTGAAAGAGAAGGAAAACCTGCCATGTGCTACAGCAAGGATGAACCTTGAAGATGTTATGCTAGAAGTAGGCCAGTCACAGAAGGATAAATGTTGCAACATCCCACTTGTGTGGGAATAGCTAGAGTGCTTAGGTTCATGGAGACAGATACTGTTACTTGGGGCTGTGGGAAGGAGGAAATTGGGAGTTGGTATCTAATGGGTATAGAATTTCAGTTGGGGAGCAGGGAGAGGTTCTAGAGATGGATGGTGGTGATGGTTGCGCAGCAATGTGGGTACGCTTAATGCCACAGAGCTGAAGTGATAGGAATTGTGGATTTTGCCACAATAGAAAAAAATGAAAAAGTAACTATTAATGAAATATTTTTTAATTAAAAATACACAAAAGATATATAAAAATACTGTGTTTACCAAAAGGCTTGCATAATTTCATATTTATCCTTTCACAGTTACAAACTCAACCTTTCTCAGTAATTTCTGGTGGTAAATATGGATTGATGCTTTTCACACTCATTAATCAATAATGTAGACTCCTGTGGGGACCTCCTTGAATTTTCACATGTACAGTATTACATCAGAAACAAGCACTGCTGAAAGAAAAAATGAGGAAGAAACAAAAATAAAACCATTATCATCTGTCATGTATGCACTTACACTGGTAGCCAGCAAATTTTTCTTTAAAACTCCAAAGAGTAAATATTTTAGACTTTTCAGACCATACAGAGTTTTTTGTAACTACATAACTCTTCTGTTGTTGTATAAAGGCAGCCATAAACAATACATAAAGGAGTGGGCATGGCTGATTCCAAGAAAACTTTACCTACAGGAACAGTCATGGGCCAGCCCTGGGTAACTTGCTGACTGTAATCTTTACCATGTAGTAGTTTGATTGCCAAGAGCTCCAGCTTTTCTTTTGGCACTCAGCTGAAGCTAATGGCTAGAATAAATTTAACATAGATATGCCTGTGAAGTGCACTGGGAGGCCTCCTCAATAATTGTAGCACTTATGATTGGTGTTGGAATCATCCCAGGTTTATTCCTCTTCCATTATCTTTAAATTAAGAATTGCCATGTGATTTGCTTTGGCCAGTGAAATGTGAACAGAGTATTATATGGATTTCCAATTGGAAAAATTGAAATACAGGTGCAACTTGCCATCTAACCTTTTGCCTACTGCAATGGTTGTAGAATTACGTGTCCAGAATGAGTCTGTATCACCCTAGATTCCTGAGTGACAGTTATAAGCAGAAAGCCCCTGCAGTACCACAATAGATATGCTTAATTGGCAAGAAATACATTGTGACTGTGTTAATCCAGAGAGATTTTGTGATTGTAAATTATCACAGCATAATTTAATCCATCCTGCTTGATAGTACACTATTTGATTAATAATTGTGTAATTTTAAATTTTCACTAATTGTAAATCATGATTTGCCAATAATCTGAAGCAGCAATTAAAGGAGTTTTATGTGAAAGGGCATCGACAGACTTGTATCTGCATTGTAATTAGGGATTACAATGCATATTTTATAGTGCTGAAGAATTCTGGAAATCTACTATGTCTTTCTGAAGTTGACCTAAGCAGTATGACATAGGCTCTTTTAGCTTACAGCCCATATTTGATGTTTATTTGGAGTACCATAAATCTATATCAGTGCAATTCTTATAACTTCTGTTAAATCTTGACTATCAGTATGAAAATTAGGGATTACAATGAATATTTTATAATGCTGATTTTAATACTGAGGCATGTCAAAATAAAGTGATTTTCCTTTACACATAGAAGAAAATAAAGATGTCAGTCACATTCCTTCCCTCTGCCTATTGAGAAAGCTCATCCCAATTATAAAACATCATGCTTTTTATTATAGCTCTGTTTAACTGTATTTAAATAGAAAAACTCTAATGTATAAATTGATAAACATAACATGAATTCTAAAAATCAGGATCAAAGAATAAGTTGTATTGTGCATATTGCTAATTCATGTAGTTCCTTTCATTAGAATGTATACCTGACTTTATAATATTGAACTTATAACCCTTTATCATGAACATTTTAAAAATAAAATCCAAATATCTACAGCATGCCAGTTGGGTCTCTGAATTTTATGTACCTGATCATTCTCATACACAGCATTTGTCACCTTAGTTTAATGTGCAAAAAGCGCTGAGAGCATCTTATTCCATATTCCTTGCCACAGGTATAGACAAATGATGACAAGCTGTGAATCTAAAAACTGTCTTTAACGGTCTATTAGAACAGGTTGAATATTGAGAGTGAAAACATTTACTGATAAAATTTCCAACTCATGCCGTATTGGGGAATGGATGACAGAGGGAACGGACTCCTGGCCATCAGCACACACCAGAGAAAACATAAACAATGAATGTCTTTGCAACCTTTGTCATCTCCTATTTGCTTTACATTTGTCATTGGTTTTTAGTGAATAGGAGCTGGGTTCCAAGAAATCTCTGCAGGTTTCTTCAACTTCTCTCATCTCTGAGCTTCTGCAACCAACACGTCTGCTTGAACCCATCGGCTGTGGTTAAGTGTACATTTAGAGTCTTAAGGGAATCTGCAACTTGAGTGCAGGCAGCACCAAAGTAAAGATCCTACATGGCTTTAATACATTTATACATTTTTAAAATCCCATTTTAGGTAAATTTGTCCCTGAGATCAGTGTATGTGAAATCTCAAGTAAAGCCTTAAACATGTGCTTGAGACACTGGTGTCTCAAACATGTGCTTGAGACACTGGCAACAGATGTGACAATCCAGGGTGAGTCATTCAGTGCCAATTTAGTCAGAGACTGGGAATATCAATGATGTTATGCTTTAATTCAAGTATATATATTATCTGAGTTATTTTTTCTTAGCAAAGTGTCTGTTCATTAATTTTTTACAGTGCTTTTACATAGTTTACTTTGGCTTTCATTTTACAGCCTCCACTCAGTTCCACAGTTACTTAGGTCAACACCATTTTCCCCAAAGTGAAGTTATTTCATACTTGTAATACAGTTAGATGTTTTGTCACATTCTGTGTTCCATTGTGGATTCTCCAGAATATCTAAATGAATGTTTTTTTTAATTATGTATATTAAGGTTCACTCTTCATGCTGTAAATTTCTATGGGTTTTAACAGATGCACAGTATCATGTATCCACCACTACAGTATCATACAGGGTAGTTTCACTACCCTAAACAATCCTCTATACTTCACCTATTTAACACTTCTCAGTCCCCAAACACCTGGCAACCACTGGCTTTTTAAAATTATCTCTATAGATTTGCCTTTTCCAAAGTGTCATACAATTTTTCATGATTCTTTTCAGACTGGATCCTTTCACTTAGCAATATGCATTTATAATTTATCCATATCTTTTCATGTTTGGTACCACATTTCTTTTTCTCATGGAATGACATCTCATTGTTGGGATGTACCACACCTGTTTATTCACACCTGTTAAAAGGAGATCTTGGTTGCTTCTGATTTTTGACAATTATGAGTAAAGCTGCTATAAATATTTGCATGAAGGTGTATTTTAGGATCTTTATCTTTGATTTTCTATAGTTTGAAAATGATACGCCTACATGTAATCTTTTGATATTTATTGTGTTGGATGTTCTCTGAGCTTCCTGGATCTGTGATTTGGTGACTGACACTAATTTGGGGGAAATTCTCAGTCATTATTGTTTAAAATATTTCTTCGGTTATTTTCTATTATCTCCTTGTGGTATTCTTATATGTGTATGTTACACCTTTTGTAGTTGTCCCACAGACCTTGGATGTTCTAGAGATTCTTTCTTCTGTCATGTCTAGTCTACTAATAATCCCATCAAAGGCTTTCTTCCCATCTCTGTTGCAGTGTTTTGCATTTCTAGTGTTTCTTTTGGGTTCTTTCTTAGGATTTCCATCTCTCTGCTGACATTATCCATCTGTTTTTGCATGCTGTTTATCCATTAGAGCTCTTAACATATTAATTATAGTTCTTTCAAAATCCTGGTATGATCATTCCCAATCCCTGCGATGTGTGATTCCTTCTATCTCTTGTGTTTTCTTTGCCTTTTACTATGCCTTGTAATTTTTCTTGACAGCCAGATTTGAACAAAGAACTGCTGTAAACAGGCCGTTAGTAATGTGGTGGTAAGGTGTGGGGGGAGAGGAAGTGTTCTATAATTCTATACCTATAATTCTGTAATCTCTAATAACTAGCTCTCAGTTGTTAATGGGCCAGTGCCTTTGGAGCTTCACGAGTGTTTTTCAGTTTTTGTCTCTCTCCTTAGGTGAATGAGGATGGCTCAACTGGGCTAGAGCTGTGTATTCCCCCTCTCCTGTGTGGAAAGCTACAGCAGACTAGAGTTGGGTATTTCCCTTCTCCCAGGTGAGCTAGGTTCTGCTAATATCGCAGCCAATTAGACTCTGGTTAATTAATTTCTCCTGAGCGCTGGCCTTGTTAAGTAGAACAGCCTGCTCTCTGGCATATTTCACAATGGCTCCTCTTCCCTTCCTGCTGCTGACAGCACAAGGGGATTTTTCTCTGATACTTACTGTGAGAATCCAGTTGAGCTCCTGGAGGTAAAACTCACTAAAGTGTGGGAGCCCCGCTATGACTGGGTTCCCCTGGAGTTTTTAACCATCAGGACTGTCCACACTGAGCCTCCAGCAATTAGACAGTTCCAGTTCAGGTTTTCCTACTCCGGCACTGGTTCCCTTGCCAGTTTCTGCCCGCCAGACTCTGCTCAGGTGAGTCATGACTCTCTGTATTCACTTGTCTGACTTTCCAGTCCTGGAGACGGCAGTTTGCACTGTGTCCTCCCCCTCTGTTATGAATTCAAGAAGAGTTGTTGATTTTCCAGTCTGTTCAGCGTTTTACTGGTTGTTAGGACAGGGTGGTGACTTCCAAGCTTCTTTCATGTAGATCAAAAACCTGAAGTCTGCAGGGGTTTTGTGAATATGTTTTAAAATAAATTGAGTAAATATCTAGGAGCATGACTGCTGGATTGTGTGGTAAGAGTATGTTTAGCTTTGTAAGAAATTGCCAACTGTCTTCCAAAGTGGCTGAACCTTTTGCATTCTCGCCGTCAGTGAATGAGAGTTCCTGTTGCTCTGCGTCCATGTCAGCAATTGGTACTGTTAAAATTTTGGATTTTAAATCTTTCTAATGGTTGTGTAGTGATATCTCTTTGTTGTAATTTGCAGTTCCCTAATGACAAATAATTTTCAGCATATTCCTGTTTATTTGCCATCTGTATGTCGTTTTGGGTGAGGTATCCAGATATTTTGCCTTAATTTTTTGTTTTTTATTGTTGAGTTTTAAAATTTCTTTCTGTATTTTGCATACAATACCTTTATCAGACATGGGTTTTCCAAATAGCTTATCCCAATCTATGGCTTGTCTTTCTATTCCCTTAAAAGTTTACTTCAGAGCTTAGAAATTTTTAATTTTAAAAATCCAACCTACCAAGTTTTTCTTTCATGGAATGTGCTTTTGGTATTGCGTCTAAAAATGTGTCACCAAGTTCAAGGTCACATAGATTATTCCTTACTTTACTTTCATACTGGTACACTTCAGCATCTTCTTATTTGCAAACTTCCTTTTTAAGCATTGCAATTCAGTAAAAGCCCCAAAACCTGAAGATTTTTAACCTCCTAATTATCTGATCTTTAATTATTGGTTTTTCAGTCTGAACATGATGTAATCAAAATATAAAGGACTTTCTACCAAAATAGTTCTATGTTTTTAAACACACTTAAGTTGTTTATAAAGTTTCTCTTCAAATGCTTAAATATTGATATTTGAAGAGAGGTAGCAAAGAGAAAATTCACACTGCCATGTGGGAACTTTTATTATTTTGCTGTTCTAGTTTCCCATTAGTAAATTTCACTTTGGTAAATTTTTAAAACCACCACTTATTTTCTTTTCGAGTTTTATTGAGAAATAATTGACATATATTACTGTATAAGTTTAAGGCACACAGCATGATGGTCTGAGTTACATGTATTCTGAAATGATTATCACAATGGTTTCAGCTGATATCCATCATCTCGTATAGCTACAATAAAAAGAAAAGAAATAAGAAAAAAAATTCTCATTGTGATAAGAACTCTTAGAATTTACTCTTTTAACAACTCTCTGATATATCATACAGCAGCGTTAACTGCTATTAATTTTTTAATAAACATCTCTGTTAACTGAGATAAAGTTTAACACATTCCTGGACACAAGGTGCTGACACAACTTGGAATCCATGTGTCTTTTACATTGACTCTCGTTTCCAAAGGAATTTAACATATGAAAATTCTTATACATTTTGGTTTTGATGTTTTTTAATACATTATAGATAAATAGACATAATAGATCAATTTTGATAAAAATTGAAGAATCAAAGAAACCCATGTATTCAGTACCCTAGAAACCTCAAACCAAAAGGAAATAGTAAACATGATCACAAAAGGAAATAATATGGAAGGAAAGCATAGGCTTTTATAAATTGTCCTAGAATCATCTTCTCTTACATTATAACTTTAATGACTTTAAACTCATTTAATCTACATGTATTTAGTTAGCTTCTTTCAGTGATTATAGAACAATCTCTTAAATGATTTATGATTAAAATTGACTAATCTGGACAGGAAATTCTCTTCATATAATAAAAAGTTCCATGCAAAATACTCTATTTAAATTAAGAGGAACAATTACGGAAAATTCCTACCATGTAGTGACCTGGCACAATGAAAGTACTCAAATATGTTTGCTGAATAAGTTATAAAATGATAATAAAAAGTGAGCAGAGCAAAAAATGATGAATAAATTAGATCCACATTTTTGAGTCTAGATTGCCAAGATTATTAATATTTGCTTAATATCATTAGGTACTTGCTATGTTTCAAGCTTTATTCTATTTTACATTAATTACTCCTCCCAGCACCCTTATGAGATAGTTGTACTTTATAAGAGCTTTGCCACTTCTAATAAATGTTTGGTTTCTATTTGATTCATATGTATTTCTAAGTTTGACTACAAGCCTATCCATATTTAAGATACTCATACCCATTGCATTGAATTGAAGGATTTGGGTGGCTAATCAAGGACAAGACATATGCTAGGAGGTGGCAGTAGCACACAAGGAGCTTCATTGTGGGCAGCACTTGGACAGGATACAGCAGGAGATCTCTTAGACACAGCAGCCTAGGTCCACCATCCATTAAGGGAAGAGGACAAATAAATGACTGGGGAAGAGAGCTGGAGAGGAGGCTTAAGTGTCTAGGTGATTCCTGGGTCAGAGAGCCTTCAAAGCCAGCAGGGGCTTGGGATCTTTAAAGGGCCATGGTTTACCTTATTTATGGCTAGTAGATGTTGGGTGAAGTTTCTTGGGGTTTGCAGAGAAGACTGGCTTCTAAATGACTAAAAATAGGCCTATTGGGCCTATATTTAAAGCAATTGGATGTGTAAGAATTTGAGTTTAGCACCAGTAGGCTTTTGAGCTAACAGTCTAGACTGCTGTGATGAAGTAAAAACATGGGGGCCACAATAAACAGGGGACATCTTTGGCTCATTTGTATAACACCTATAAAGTAATATCTATTCATTCTTAAATATACAAAATAAAAAAAGCATACATATTGCCGATTTTAAGTTGCTTGGGGTATATGTGTGTGTATATACATATAAGTGTATATATTGCATGAGCTGTATTTTCAAGCACATGCACACACACACATGCACACATAAACCCTAAAACTATTAAATATATGAAAAAAGCTTTCTACACGCACTATCAAGTTTTCCTTAGGGGATTTTTTCCTTGTGTCTCTAGGGTTTAGGCAGTGGTATTAGGCAACTAGGGATGTCATAACAAAATGCCACAGAGTGGATGACTTAAACAACAGAAATGTATTTTCTCACAGTTCTGGAGGCTAGAGGTCAAGGTAATGGCAAGTTTGGCTTCTCCCTGAGACCTCTCTCCTTGGCTTCCTGACTTCTGTGTCTTCATATGACCTTTTATTTGGTTTCTCTTCTTCTAATAAGAACACCAGTCTTATTGCATTAGGGCTCCATCCTTATGATCTCATTTAACCTTAATTACCTCCATAAAGTCCCTAGTTCCAAATGCAGGCACATTGGATGTTAGGACTTCAATGTGTGGATTTAGGGGAGACATAATTCCGCCTATACACTTTACCTCTGGATTGCAATTTTGTATGATATATGTAGTTAGATATAGAGCCAATAATATATGCCCTGCATGATTTCACTATTTTAATTGCATGTGTATTATATACATTTTTATTTAAACTTGGACAAGAATTGCAGGTTCATTTGGCTTATGAAATTCAGTTCATTTATAACCTATTTCACACAGCACTTCAGAACAGAAAATTAACTTTCTTAGCTGAATAAAACCAAAATGGAAACAAAATTTTAGTTCCTAAAAGAGCTTTGTAAATGATTTTGTATTGCACATTTCATTTAATTTATTCCAACTGGGATTAAAATATGTTAAATACTCTTTTTGGTTGTGAGATATTCACAACTACGAAATGAAGTGGCCATTGTATTCTTAAGAGCTCAACATAATTAAGACTATACTTTATTGAGATCAACCAATTCCATTAAAATATCACTAGAAATGAATAAATTGAAAGGATCCTCAGTGAAATGAGAAGGAATGATTATGAGTTACTGAAATTTGAGCTCTGAAGGCAGTATTTTGTTGCTGTGGTTTTGTTTATCTATACAAATAGGAGCAAAATCTGGTAGCATTACATTGAAAAATAACTCTATATTAAGTTTATACTTCCCCACAAATATTTGGCAATGTTGATCGTTGTATCTTCATGCCAGGAACTTTTCTAGGATTTAGGAATAGATCTCTTAATAAAATAAACTCCCTGCCCTCATAGAACTTCATTCTAGCATAGAGACAGAAAATAATCAAACACTTTCTTTAATTTGGGTTTCCCCTTTAGAGCTAGCCAGTGACCCTGACAGAAATTTTTAAGTATTCAATGTATAAAAGTATATCTATAATCTCTGAACTGTAAAGTTCACATACAATAATTGTACCTACAGTTGCTTCATTTCAGGGCACTATCATGTCGACCTACTCTATATGACTAAAATAATCAGCAGTACAGTTCAGTTGTATTTTCTAAATGTACTAGTGGTGAACAGAGGACCAAAATGCAAGATGTCATATGAAAGAGTGGTAAAGAAATTAGTTTTTTCCTCTGTTTGACTCAGTTTTCTGCTGCATACTTACTATGAGACAATGTATTCTATCTCTACAATACTCAGCTGTTTCCTTTGTGAAATGAGAGAAATAATTATATTAAAGGATGGCTGTGAGTATTATAGAAGATAATATGTGCATTGTACTTAGCATGATAACTGGTATGTAAGAAAGATTCATTGAAATTCATGGTAGCTATTACTATTGCTAAAATGCAGATGTGTTGAAGGGGGCAAAAAGATGAGCTTTTTTTTCCATTTGGAGCAAATTTCTTAGATTTCACAACATGGATTATTTTTAAATCAAACATTCCATTAGATATGGGAAATTTCCCATGACTACTATTATGATAGTAATTACCCTAGAAAACTGATAACTTAATCTTAGCTGTTTATGTTCAGAAAAAAAAATTGAGAATATTTTGATGTATTGTTTGTGGGGAGGTTTTTAGTAATTTCAGTTTTCTTGATACATTTGTATTCTCCATGTTTTATATGTGTTATTTTTGAAAATTAAGAATGTAATTGGAGTGGCAGTTTACAGATAAGCAAGAAAAGGAGGCAGTTAAAATAAAAGTTTTTAAATAGTAAAAACTTTATAATGGAAAAATTGGACAAACACTACCTCAGCCAGGTGGTCAAGGTCAACATCAACAGTGCTAAGTCATGTTCATAATATGTACCCTTGATATGACATGAAAGTGTCACTTTACTTCTATAGTTTTCCTTCCCCAAAATCCCACACTCCAGTCTAATGAGAAAACATCAGGCAACTCTCAATTTAGGAACATTCTACAAAATTCCTGAACAGTTTTCAAATCTTTCAGGGTCTCCAAAATATACAAACAGCTCACATAGCTCAATATCAAAAAACAAAAAAAACAATCAAAAAATGGGCAGAAGACCTAAATAAAAATTTCTCCAAAGAAGACATACAGATGGCCAAAAAGTGCATGAAAAAATGTTCAACATTGCTAATTATCAGAGAAATGCAAATCAAAACTACAATGAGGTATCACCTCACACTAGTCAGGATGGCCATCATCAAAAAGTTTACAAACAATAAATGCTGGAGAGGGTATGGAGAAAAAGGAACCATTCTACACTCTTGTTTGGAATGTAAATTGGTACAGCCACTATGGAGAACAGTATGGAGGTTTCTTAAAAAACTAAAAATAGAGTTACCATATGAGCCTGCAATCCCACTCCTGGGCATATATCCAGAGAAAACTATAATTCAAAAAGAAACAACCACCCCGATGTTCATTGTAGAACTATTTACAGTAATCAAGACATGGGAGCAATCTAATGTCCACTGACAGATGAATGGATAAAGAAGATACCACTCCTGGGCATATATCCAGAGAAAACTATAATTCAAAAAGAAACAACCACCCCGATGTTCATTGTAGAACTATTTACAGTAATCAAGACA
Organism: Lipotes vexillifer; assembly: GCF_000442215.2. Classification (NCBI taxonomy): domain Eukaryota; kingdom Metazoa; phylum Chordata; class Mammalia; order Artiodactyla; family Lipotidae; genus Lipotes; species Lipotes vexillifer. Next base: position 763,337 of record NW_006796479.1, on the reverse strand, counting down.
TGGGAGCAATCTAATGTCCACTGACAGATGAATGGATAAAGAAGATATGGTATATATACAATGGAATATTACTCAGCCATAAAAAGAATGAAATAATGCCATTTGCAGCAACATGGATGGATTAAATATCATCATACTTAGTGAAGTAAGCCAGACAGAGAAAGACAGTTATCATATGATATTGCTTATATGTGGAATCTGAAAAACAAAGATACAATTGAGCTTATTTACAAATGAGAAATAGACCCATAGACATAGAAAACAAATTTTTGGTTACCAAAGGGGAAAGTTGAGGAAGAGGAATAAATTAGGAGGTTGGGATTAACATATACATAGTTATATATTTTATATATAAAATAGATAACCAACAAAGACCTAGTGTATAGCACAGGGAATTATACTCAATATTTTGTAATATCCTATATGGCCAAAGAATCTGAAAAAAGAATACATATATATAAACTTCAGTTTATGTATATATATAAGCTGAATCACTGTTCTGTATACCTGAAACTAACATGACATTGTAAATCAACTACACTTCAATAAAATTTTTAAAAATTTAAAAATAAACTTTCAAGGTCATCAAAAGTCAATAAAAGTATGATAATCTGTCACAGCTAAGAGGAGCCTAAGGTGACATTACAACTAAATGTAATATGGTATCCTCAGTGAGTTCCTGGAAGAGAGAAAAGGCATTAAGTAAAAATTAAGCAAATCTGAATAAAGTTTGGAACTTGTTAATAATTATTTAATAATTAACAATTTGGGTTCATTAATTGTGACAAGTGTACCATATTAATGTACAATGCTTTGATAGAGGCTACTGAATATGAACTATTTGGGAACTTTCTGTACCAGCTTCACAATTTTTCTGTAAATCTAAAACTGTTCTAAAAAATAAAGTTTACTAATAAATATATAACCAAAAAATTTTTTAATTCACATAGTCTGCATAGTTCAATGACAAAATGGTGGTGTTCAAAGAAGTCTTGGAAATAAACACAAAATTAAAAGTCTACTTACAAAATGGATGGAACTATGCATGTATTTTTTCTTTGTAAAAATATCAAAATTTTGGAAATATTTACACAGTCAAAATAAAGGCAAAAGAAAATAAAAGCAGAAGATTTTTAAAAGTCATATCAAATGGATACTGTTGTCTACACTTGGCCAAAATTTTGCATCAAAATTAGTATTTTTATCTTGTGATTTTCTAAATATGTAACAACTGGTAGAACTTAGACCTGGCAAGTGAGAGCAGACAGTAGTAAACAGTGCTCATAACTATATAACACCTAAATATTAGAGTGGTATTTCTAAAACAATGTCAGCTCAGCCCAAAGACAAAATGTTTAGATTGAGTACCTGAAGTCTTGCTATGTTACACAATGGGAAGAAAATTATATTACAAAAACAGATACAATGCAAGTTTCCCAGACCAGATAATCTCAACAACTATAAAGCCCTAAATCTATACCAGCCATAAACCTAAAGGAAGGAAGGAAGGAGGGAGGGAGGGGCATTACAGCTCTTCCTGGCCTCACTACCTCGCTTGCTGTCACTTGGGACTCCCCTTGCTCTTTGACTATGAAATTTGGTATATACATCTCCTCCTTTGGATAGCTTCCCATGCATCCTTCAAGACCTGCTCAAAAATCACTTTTGCCAAGAAGTCTTTCATGAAACTACCAGAAAGAGTTAGCTGCCCCTCATCTGAGTCCCCATAGTATTGTGTTCATTTTGTCACTCCTTCAACAAACACTTAACAATTACCTACTGTATTCCAGGCCTGTATCTGTATCTCTCTACCGTCATTTCCTGAACTCTGTGACAGCCATGTCTGATTCCCCTGCTAGACTCAGACTAGTGCTTGGTGGTCTCCTCCTAAAATGAATGAGAAAAAGGAATCAGCAGTTACTCCTCACGGGCTGCCTTGTTTGAGGTGTGTCCTGTTATAAACCATACTTTACAAATGTGAAAAATGAGACACGAGAATGCAAGGTAACATGTCTGAGGTAATACTGCTGCAAAATTTTCTTCTTTAGCCTTTTGATGCAATGGATTACATTGATTATTGAATGTTTAGACAGCTTTGAATACCTGGGATAATCCTAGTTGGTTATGGAGTACATTCTTTCTATACATCTTTGGATAAAGTGAGCTGTAATTTTGGTTAGGATTTTTGCAGCTACCCATGAGATATATCGGACTGTAGTTTTCTTGTCTTTTTCTGGTTTTGTTATTGGGGTAATTCTGGTCTCAAAGAGTGAGTGAGGAAGTGTGCCCTCTGTTTCTCTTTTCTGGAGGATACTAAAGAGATTTGGGATCATTTCTTTCTTAAATGATTGGTAGAGTTCACCAGTGAAAAAATCTGGGCCTGGTACTTTTTCTTCTGGAAGGATAATTATTGTTTGAATTTCTGTAACAGATATGGGCCTATTAAGATGATCTGTTTCTCCTTGTGTCAGTTTTGGTATGATGTGTCTTTCAAGCATTAGTCCATTTCATTCAAACTGTCAAATTTGGGATCATACAGTTTTTCATAATAGTCTATTATATTTTTAAATGATGGTCCCTCTTTCATTTCTGGTGTTGGTAACTTATGTCTTTATATTTATTCTTAGCCTGGCTAGAAATTTTTTGATTATATTAATGTTTTCAAAGAACCACCTTTTTGTTTCATTAATTTTCTCATTGTCTCTATTGATATTTCTCTATTTCTTATTTTAAGATTCATTAATATCTGCTTTAAGTTTGTTACTTCTTCTTTCTTTTGGTTTATATTGCTCTTCTTTCTCTAGTATCCTAAGGTGAAAACTTACATTTTTGGTTTTAGATTTTTATTTTTCTAAAAAATATGCATTCAATGCTATAAATTTCCCTCTAAGCATTGCTTTCACTGCATCTCATAAATTTTTATAGGTTTTATTTCAATTTTCACTAAGTTCAAATTATTTTTAATATCTCTTGGCATTTCTTTTTTGACCCATGTGTTATTTACAAGTGTGTTGTTTGTTTAATCTCCAAATACTTTGGGATTCTCTAGCCACTTTCTGTTATTGATTTCTAGTTTAGTTCCATCGTGTTCTGAGAGCATACTTTGGATGATTTCAATTCTTTTAAAATGTGTTTGAGGTGTGTTTCATGTCCCTGAATGTGTTGCATCTTGGTGAATGTTCCATGTGAGCTTGAGAGGAATGTGCAGTTGACTCTTAAATAACATGGGTTTGAACTGGGCAGGTCCACTTATACCTGGATTGTTTTTAAGAAATATATAGTCAGCCCTTCAAATTCTTGGGTTTCGCATCTGTGGATTCAATCAACTTGGATTAAAATTTCCATTCATTTTACTACTACATTTTATATGAGGGACTTGAGCATCAGCAGATTTTGGTATATGCAGGGGCTCCTGGGACCAATCCCCCTCAGATACCAAGGGATGACTATATTCTTCTGCTGTTGGATAAGTATTTTATAAATGTCAATTAGATACACTTGATAATTATGGTGGTTCAGTTCAACTGTATGCTCACTGATTTTCTGTAAGCAGAATCTGTCAATTACTGATAGAGGTCTGTTGAGGTCTCTAACTATAATAATAGAGTTGTTTATTTCATCTTGCCATTCTATGTGTTTTTGCCTCACTTATTTTGGTACTTTGCTGTAATGCACATACACATTAAGGATTAAGTCTTCTTAGAAAATTGACCCCTTTATCGTTATGTAATGCCTCTCTCTATCCCTGATAATTTTCCTTGTTTGAAGTCTGCTTTGCCTGAAATTGATATTGCTACTCCAGCTTTCCCTTCATTAGTGTTAGTGTGGTATAGTTTTCTTCATCACTTTACTTGTAATCTGTCTTTCTTTTTAAAGTGGGTTTCTTGCAGACAACATATAGTCAGTTGTTTTTTTTATCCCCTCTGTCATTTTCTGTTTTTATTTTTTATAGTTGCATTTAATCCATTCACATTTAAAGTGATTATGTGTATAGTTGGATTAATCTCTCCCCTTTCTGTACTGTTCTCTATTCATTGCACTTCTTATTTCTTTTTTTTTAATATTCTACCCTTTTTCTGCCTTATCTGGTTTAATTAGGCATTTTATATGATTCTGTTTTCTCTCATTTCTTAACAAATCAGTTATACTTCTTTTTAAAAAATGATTTTAGTGGTTGCCCTAAGGATGGCGACATGTATTTACAACATGTATTTATAAGTCCACTTCTGAATAGGTCTATATTATTTTATGAGTGTGTAGGTACCTTAAAATATTTCATATTCATCCCTTCTAACATTGATGTCACTCATTTCACTTATCAATAAGCTATACTCACCCAATATATTGTTGCTGTTGTTAGTTTGAACACATATATTAAATCAAGTGAGAAAAATAAAAATAAAAGGGTTTATTTTACCTTTGTGTTCCCTCTTTAATGCCCTTCATTTCTTTACATAGATCTCAGTTTCTAACCTGCATCATTTTCTTTCTCTAAACTTTAAAAAAATTAAACTTCTTTAAACATTTTTTGAAAGGCAGGTCTACTGGTGAAAAATTCCTCATTTTCGTTCATTTGAGAAAGTCTTTATTTCGCCTTGATTTTTGAGGAACAATTTCCTTAATACAGAATTCTAGCTTGGTGATTCCTTTATTTCAACATTTTAAATATTTCGCTCCACTCTCTTTTTGCTTGCATTGTTGATGACAGGAAGTCTGCTATAAATCTTATACTTCTTTCTTCATAGGTAAGGTGTTGTTTTTCTGTGTGTGTGTTTCAAGATTTTTTCTTTGATTTTCTGTAGTTTGAACACAACATGCCAGGTGAAAGTTTTTTTTATTATTTATCCCACTTGGACTCCTCTGAGTCCTTGATCTATGGTTTGGTGTCTGTCATTATTTTTGAAAAATTCTTAGCTATTTTCACCTCACAAATTATTTCAGTCTTGTGAACTGAAATCACGTTTTTTATCACCAGTTCATACTCTCCTCTAATAAGCCGTTCATCATAGAAGACCTGCCACCTTACACTTGCTCTAGAGCCACCTCTGCTGAGACGATTGCATCAAAGTGAGAACTAATCTCAAACTGATTTTTCCAATTTTCTCTTTGCACAGTGCTGAGTAGTGGGAACTTTAATTGTAACTGATCAATTTTTGTCTTTTATACAGTGTACAGAATGTTTATTTGCACAAAACATAAATAACAAAAAATAATATGTGCATGTATATGTTACATATATATATATATATGTTATGATTCCTTGCTTGGAAGGATGGAATCTAGGGCAACAAGAAAAGGGGGAGTGAGACATGGTCTTCCTCTTATCTTTACCTTTTTTCTCTCCTTTTCTTTTTTAACCTAAGTTATTTATTTAATTCATTTCCTGCTACAAGAAAAGTGATGGAAAATCAGTCTACTGGTCATCATTTGATGCAAATAAAGAACATGGGCTTAAGGTCCTATACATTTTAATGGTCCATGTGCAAGAATAGTCCAAATCTGAGCTGTGGTCCATGATGTAGAACAATGGTCCAGGTTTTCTTTATTCATCTTCATTGCAGGTCAGAAGTGGCTTCAAATGAGGGTTATGGAATAAAGAATGGTTACCATGTCTCTAGGAAAAGGGCTTGGACCTGATGCAGAGATGGGGATAGGCAAAAACTTGGGTTCTTATGTTTTCTCTGGTGCAAACAGGAAGGCATTCAGCAAGCTGACTCCCACCCTGGGGAACATGACAAAGTAAATAGGGGCCTTCCAAGTGTGAGCTAAGCCCTCCTTGCTTGAGGCACCTCTAGACATGGGAAGCCCCAGATGTGGTTGGGACATACCTAGCACCCTGGAAACCCAGAGTCTAGCCACCATTCCATTTTCGACCTGATTCAAAGCTATCATTGCCTCTTTATTATTCTAGAGATTATAAAGAAATTATTATTTCTGATTAAAAACAGAATTATCAAATTTGAAATCATTGTGATAGCAGTAAGCAGCATTATATTCCTTAGAAATCAATGCAATGAAATACATACTCGGCATACATACATACTCAATTTTTCTCAGAATTCAGAAGAAAATAATAGAAACTAGGTGTGATGAAAGAATAGTTAAGTGAAAGAAGGTGGAAAATAAAATCCGGTCTACAGAAAATTGTAACTTCATAAAACAGTCACTTTTACAAATTACAAGATTATTTTTTCATCCAGAAAGTGACATAGTTATTTATCAGTTACTAGTTTCAGATTCCTTTCAACATTTCTGAAGACACAAGTCAAGATGAAGCTGATAATTGCCCAACATTTGATCTGATAAAAACATAATGCTGCAAACGAAGGAGAACTTTCCTCTGGTGAATGGTAGACTGAGGGGGGAAAAATGAAGCACGTTTTCACCACATGGAACTGAGAATGCATGAAGAAACGTTGATAAAATATTTGATTAACTTAACCACAGATGTTCACAAACTGAGTTTTAAATAGATATTTATGGTTTTCCAAAGCAGCCAAAGCAGCAGCCCATCTTCATGGGATCAGCTAGTGAGTATCAAAATTATTTAATACACTCTATCCCCTACTATCAAAAGTGAATATTCTCAAGTGCTTGGCATTCTGTAGAATAGTGGTTAAGGAGAAACTTGAAATGTGTTTTCTCTTGCCCAGCAAGTTAACATTTTCTGTTAAGTTTGTTTTCTCTCGAAGGACCTACTCTTCTCTTGATGGTAAGTTATTCTCTTTAAGGACACACTGTCCCCCCACCCCTCCCCTCAACTACAGTAGTATGCTTTATTCAGAGACTTCTGTAGGGCACAAATATCATGATATGATAATGCAAAATACATATGTACATTTTAGTTAGCAGATGGTTGGTCTCCTTATATAGATTTTAAAATACAAATCAAAATAAAATTCAGATGGAATAAGGACTTAAATATATAGAGCATAAAATTACTGAAATAACACAGGAGATAACTGAAACTCTGAGTTACACAATAAAAGCAGACATAATGATTTGGTTAAACACCAAAAGCTTCAAAAAGTTTAAACAAATCTCAAAATAGAGAAATAACTTCTGCAATGCAAAATAATCAATATAGGGGCAAGAGATTTCATTAAAAAATAAAGGAAGAAGAAATTCAGAAAAGCAAATGTAAAAAATGTGATAAATACAATGAAATGCTCAAACTAACCAGTGTTCTACAAAACAAAATTTTAAATAAAAATAATTAAAAAAAAAAAAAAAAAAAAGTTCAGTAGTGTCTCTACTTTTCATTTTAGGGCTGGAGATAGAAAATACTGTTACAGAATTTATCTAGCTGAAAACAATATCCATGAATGGACTTTAAAACAGTAGAGTCTAGGTGGCAGCAGTTAATTGTCAGTAACCAGGTGGTACTTAACCACATATGTTGTGATCACTAGCAAAGTTGGAGTAATAGCCCTGGGAACCAGATACACAGGGACCTACAAGGATGGTTAACAGAATATGACCTCCCTAGGGGCAAAATAGATTGGTGGATGACAAAGTCACTACTCAGCTTGAACCAGCAGAAGAAATCAAGGTTTGGTGATTGGGCATCTGAGGATAACCACCCTAATAAATATGTCATGATTCCTTGCATATGTTTCAGACTGGGGACCATTATTCAGAATCAGAACCCACTAAACACTGGTTCCAAGGGGAACAATTGCAGTACCATACCATGTATACAAAGCAATGATTTGCTGCATTTTTCCTCAAGAAAATTATGGCCATTTACTCACTTGACTATAGATTGGGAGATGGGGATTACTCATATTTTTAGCACTGTTGGTATAGGTTATAGGGTTTCTGTGATATTGAACTACGAATACTTTGAAACATTGTTGTGGCCTTCCTATATGTATGGGGGCATATGGGAGACAGGTAATAAATCACTTACATAGACCACCTGATGGTCATTTCCCTGAACCCTGAATGTTTAATTGGTATTAACATACTTGGAAGTTAGTACAATTTCCAGATTGGGTCCTTGGTTGTAGATAACTACCAAAATAGGGAAAGCCACGTGGAAGCCACTGAAACTGTTCCTGTCATGAGAAAGTAAGTAAAAATATATAAATAAAAGTTGTATCATGTATGTATTATATAGAGTTTAGGAGATTTATATCAGCCATGAGTTTCTAACAGATACAAGGATGGTGGTCCTTATCACATCCCCAGTTAAGTTACCTAGCAATGATCTTGCAAAAACCAGATGGATCCTGGAAGGTGACTGTAGACCGCTGCAAGCTCAATGCAGTAGTTGCCCTGATTGAAGTTGCCATGACGGTTGTGGTAACTTTGTTAGAACAGATAGAGCCTCAGGTTCTGGTATATGGACATTGTTTTGGCATATGCATTCTTCTCTATTTCAGTAAGAAAAGAGGATCAGGGAGAGGTTTAGTTCACTTCAAATGTGTAATAAACACTTGCAAATTTTGCTGTTGAGCTGTAATTCTTTTTCCTCTGCTATAATGTAGTCCAAAGGGATCTCGGACTATCTAAACATTGCAGAGTGCAGCACATGAACCCATTGCTTTCAGGATAGCATGTTAATCTCTTCAAATAGTACTATGAAGGCCTTTGTGAGACTCTGTTTAGAGGATGGAGTGGTCATGATGGCAGAGAGAGAGGCCAACAGCGTGGATTCTCACTAACTAAGGCTAATCTAGCTAATGCTACTGCCAAATGTCCAAGCTGTAAGAAAAAGAGACCAAAACCAAGCTCCAAAATTACATAATTTCTTGAGATTTACTATCTACCTGGTAACAAGTTAACTATTTTGAATAGCTTCCATCCTGAGAATATCACTGGTCTTGTCACTAGAATAAATTATTATTATATATTTCTGCCAGTGTATATGGGTTTCAAAAGTATTCCTGTTCTGCTACTTGTTTTTCAAAGAAATGAGTTTTATGGAAGGTGTGATGGTTTATTTTATGCCTCAACTTGACTGGGCCACAGGGTGGCCAGATATTTGGTCAAACATTACTCTGGGTGTATCTGTGAGGATGTTTTTTTTTGGTTTGTTTGTTTGTTTTTTCTTTTTAACATCTTTATTGGAGTATAATTGCTTACAAAGGTGTGTTAGTTTCTCCTTTACAACAAAGTGAATCAGCTATACATATACATATGTCCCCATATCTCCTCTTCCTTGAGTGTCCTTCCCACCCTCCCTATCCCAGCCCTCTAGATGGACACAAAGCACGGAGCTGATGTCCCTGTGCTATGCAGCTGCTTTCCACTAGCTATCTGTTTTACATTTGGTAGTGTATATATGTCCATGCCACTCTCACTTTGTCCCAGCTTACCCTTTCCCCCTCCCCATTTCCTCAAGTCCATTATCTACGTCTGTGTCTTTATTCCTGTCCTGCCCTAAGTTTTTCAGAACCATTTTTTTTTTAGATTCCATATAAATGTGTTAGCATGTGGTATTTTTTTCTCTTTCTGACTTACTGCACTCTGTATGACAGTCTCTAGGTCCATCCACCTCACTACAAATAACTCAATTTTGTTTCTTTTTATGGCTGAGTAATATTCCATTGTATATATGTTCCACATCTTTATCCATTTATCTGTCGATGGATACTTAGGTTGCTTCCATGTCCTGGCTATTGTAAATAGAGCTGCAATGAACATTGTGGTACATGACACTTTCTGAATTACGGTTTTCTCACGGTATATGCCCAGTAGTGGGATTGCTGGGTCGTATGGTAGTTCCATTTTTACTTTTTTAAGGAACCTCCATATTGTTCCCCATAGTGGCTGTATCAATTTACATTCCCACCAACAGTGCAAGAGGGTTCCCTTTGCTCCACACCCTCTCCAGCATTTACTGTTTGTAGATTTTTTGATGATGGCCATTCTGACTGGTGTGAGGTGATACCTCATTGTAGTTTTGATTTGCATTTCTCTAACGATTAGTGATGTTGAGCATCCTTTCATATGTTTATTGGAAATCTGTAATTTTCTTTGGAGAAATGTCTCTTTAGGTCTTCTGCTCATTTTTGGGTTGGGTTGTTTAATTGGTATTAAGCTGCATGAGCTGCTTATAAATTTTGGAGATTAATCCTTTGTCAGTTGCATCAATTGCACATATTTTCTCCCATTCTCAGGGTTGTCTTTTCATCTTCTTTATGGTTTCTTTTGCTGTGCAAAATATTTTAAGTTTTATTAGGTCCCATTTGTTTATTTTTGTTTTTATTTCCATTACTCTAGGAGGTGGGTCTAAAAGGATCTTGCTGTGATTTATGTCATAGAGTTTTCTCTCTCTGTTTTCCTCTAAGAGTTTTATAGTTTCTGGCCTTACATTTAGGTCTTTATTCCATTTTGAGTTTATTTTTGTGTATGGTGTAAGGGAGTTTTCTACTTTCATTCTTTTACATGTAGCTGTCCAGTTTTCCCAGCACTACTTATTGAAGAGGCTGTCTTTTCTCCATTGTATATTCTTGCCTCCTTTATCAGAAATAAGGTGACTGTATGTGTGTGGGTCACCTCTGGGCTTTCTGTCCTGTTCCATTGATCTTGATTTCTGTTTTTGTGCCAGTACCATACTGTCTTGACTACTGTAACTTTGAGTATAGTCTGAAGAAGGGAGCCTGATTCCTCCAGCTCCATTTTTCATTCTCAAGGTTGCTTTGGCTATTTGGGGTCTTTTGTGTTTCCATATAAATTGTGAAATTTTTTGTTCTAGTTCTGTGAAAAATACCATTAGTAGTTTGATAGGGATTGCATTGAATCTGTAGATTGCTTTGAGTAGTACAGTCATTTTTGCAATGTTGATTCTTCCAACCTAAGAACATGGTCTATCTTTCCAACAGTTTGTATCATCTTTAATTTCTTTCATCAGTGTCTTATAGTTTTCTGCATACAGCTCTTTTGTTTCCTTAGGTAGGTTTTTTCCTAGGTATTTTATTCTTTTTGTTGCAATGGTAAATGGGAGTGTTTCCTTAATTTCACTTTCAGATTTTCTATCATTAGTGTATAGGAATGCAAGGGATTTCTTAGCATTAATTTTGTATCCTGCTACTTTACCAAATTCATTGATTAGCTCTAGTAGTTTTCTGGTAGCATCTTTAGGATTCTTTGTGTATAGTATAATGTCATCTGCAAACAGTGACAGTTTTACTGCTTCTTTTCCAATTTAGATTCCTTTTATTTCTTTTTCTTCTTAGATTGCTCTGGTTAAAACTTCCAAAACTATGTTGAATAATACTGGTGAGAGTGGGAAACCTTGTCTTGTTCCTGATCTTAGTGGAAATGATTTCAGTTTTTCACCATTGAGAATGATGTTGGCTGTGGGTTTTTCATATATGGCCTTTAATATTTTGAGGTAAGTTCCCTCTATGCTACTTTCTGCAGGGTTTTTATCATAAATGGGTGTTGAATTTTGTCAAAGGCTTTTCTGCATCTATTGAGATGACCCTATGGTTTTTTCCTTCATTTTGTTAATATGATTTATCACATTGATTTGCGTATATTGAAGAATCCTTGCACCCCACTCGATCATGCTTTATGATCCTTTTAATATGCTGTTGGATTCTGATTGCAATATTTTGTTGAGGATTTTTGCATCTAAATTTCTTAGTGGTATTGGCCTGTAGTTTTCTTTTTTGTGAAATCTTTGTCTGGTTTTGGTATCAGGGTGATGGTAGCCTCATAGAATGAGTTTAGGAGTGTTCCTCCTTCTGCTATATTTTGGAAGAGTTTGAGATAGACAGGTGTTAATTCTTCTCTAAATGTTTGATAGAATTCGCCTCTGAAGCCATCTGGTCTTGGGCTTTTGTTTGTTGGAAGATTTTTAATCACAGTTTCAATTTCAGTATTTGTGATTGGTCTGTTTATATTTTCTATTTCTTCCTGGTTCAGTCTCAGAAGGTTGTGCTTTTCTAAGAATTTGTCCATTTCTTCCAGGTTGTCCATTTTATTGGCATAGAGTAGCTTCTAGTAATCTCTCATGATCCTTTATATTTCTGCAGTGTCAGTTGTTACTTCTTTTTCATTTCTAATTCTATTGTTTTGAGTCTTTTCCCTTTTTTTTCTTCATGAGTCTGGCTATTTATCAATTTTATCTTCACAAAGAACAAGGTTTTCATTTTATTGATCTTTGCTATTGTTTCCTTCATTTTTTTCATTTATTGCTGATTTGATCTTTATGATTTCTTTCCTTCTGGTAACTGGGTTTTTTTTGTTCTTCTCTCTCTAATTTCTTTAGGTGTAAGGTTAGGTTTCTTATTTGAGATGTTTCTTCTTTCTTGTGGTAGGATTGTATTACTATAAACTTCCCTCTTAGAACTGCTTTTGCTATATCCCATAGGTTTTGGGTCATCGTGTTTTCATTGTCATTTGTTTCTAGGTATTTTTTGATTTCCTCTTTGATTTCTTCAGTGATCTCTTGGTTATTTAGTAGTGTATTGTTTAGCCTCCATGTGTTTGTATTTTTTATAGATGTTTTTCCTGTAATTGATATCTAGTCTCAGAGCATTGTGGTTAGAAAAGATACTTGATATGATTTCAATTTTCTTAAATTTACCAGTGCTTGATTTGTGACCCAGGATATGATCTATCCTGGAGAATGTTCCATGAGCACTTGAGAAGAAAGTGTATTCTGTGGTTTCTGGATCGAATGTCCCATAAATATCAATTAAGTCCATCTTGTTTAATGTATCATTTAAGACTTGTGTTTCATTCATTATTTATTTTCATTTTGGATCATCTGTCCATTTGTGAAAGTGGGGTGTTAAAGTGCCCTACTATTATTGTGTTACTGTCAATTTTCCCTTTTATGGCTGTTTGCATTTGCCTTATTTATTGAGGTGCTCCTATGTTGGATGCATAAATATTTACAATTTTTTATCTTCCTGTTGGATTCATCCCTTGCTCATTTGTAGTGTCCTTCTTTCTCTCTTGTAATAGTCTTTATTTTATAGTCTATTTTGTCTGATATGAGAATTGCTACTCCAGCTTTCTTTTGATTTCCATTTGCATGGAATATCTTTTTCCATCCCCTCACTTTCAGTCTGTATGTGTCCCTCAGCCTGAAGTGGGTCTCTTGTAGAAAGCATATATATGGGTCCTGTTTTTGTATACATTCAGCCAGTCTAAGTCTTTTGGTTGGAGCATCTAAACCATTTACATTTAAGGTAGTTATCAATATGTTTGTTCCTATTACCAGTTTCTTAATTGTTTTGGGTTTGTTATTGTAGGTATTTTCCTTCTCTTGTGTTTCTTGCCTAGAGAAGTTCCTTTCGCATTTTTTGTAAAGCTGGTTTGTTGGTGCTGGATTCTCTTAGCTTTTGGTTGTCTGTAAAGGTTTTAATTTCTCTGTCAAATCTGAATGAGATCCTTGCTGGGTAGAGTAATCTTGGTTGTATGTTTTTCCCTTTCATCACTTTAAATGTCATACCACTCCCATCTGGCTTGCAGAGTTTCTGCTGAAAGATCAGCTGTTAACTTTATGGGGATTCCCATGTATTTATTTGTTGCTTTTCCCTTCCTGCTTTTAATATATTTTCTTTGTATTTAATTTTTGATAGTTTGATTAATATGTGTCTTGGAGTGTTTCTTTGATAGTATCCTATCGGACTCTCTGTGCTTCCTGGACTTGATTGACTATTTCCTTTCCCATATTAGGGAAATTTTCAACTATAATCTCTTCAAATATTTTCTCAGTCCCTTTCTTTTTCTCTTCTTCAGGACTCCTATAATTCTAATGTTGGGGCATTTAATGTTGTCCCAGAGGTCTCTGAGACTGTCCTCAATTCTTTTCATTTTTTTTTCCTTTTTCTGCTCTGCAGTAGTTATTTCCACTGTTTTATCTTCTGGGTCGCTTATCTGTTCTTCTTCCTCAGTTATTCTACTATGGATTCCTTCTAGAGAATTTTAATCTCATTTATTGTGTTGTTCATCGTTGTTTGCTCTTTAGTTCTTCTAGGTCCTTGTTAAGTGTTTCTTGTGTTTTCTGCATTCTATTTCCAAGATTTTGGATCATCTTTGCTGTCATTACTCTGAATTGTTTTTCAGGTAGACTGCCTATTTCCTTTTCCTTTGTTTGGTCTGATGGGTTTTTACCTTGCTCTTTCATCTGCTGTGTATTTCTCTGTCTTCTCATTTTGCTTAACTTACTGTTTGTGATCTCCTTTTCACAGGCTTCAGGTTTGTAGTTCCTTTTGTTTTTGGTGTCTGCCCCCAGTGGGTAAGGTTAGTTCAGTAGGTTGTGTAGGCTTCCTTATAGAGGTTACTGGTGCCTGTGTTCTGGTATATGAGGCCGGATCTTGTCTTTCTGTTGGGTAGGACCATATCCGGTGGTGTGTTTTGGTGTGTCTGTGACCTTATTATAATTTTAGGCAGCCTCTCTGCTCTAATGGGTGGGGTTGTGTTTCTGTCTTGCTAGTTGTTTGTCATAGGGAGGCCATTACTGTAGCTTGCTGCTCGTTGAATGGAGCTAGGTCTTAGCATTGAGGTGGAGATTTCTGACAGCTTTCACCTTTTGATATTACGTGTAGCCGGGAGGTCTCTGGTGGACCAGTGTCCTCACTTTGGCTCTTCCACCTCAGAGGCTCAGGCCTGACACCCGGCCAGAGCACCAAGACCCTGTCAGCCACACATCTCAGAAGAAAAGGGAGGGAGAGGGAGAGGGAGAGGGGGAGAGAGAGAGAGCAAGAGAGAGAAAGAAAGCTATTAAAATAAAAATTAAAATAAAGTATTAAAAATAAAAAAGGAAAAAATAATTAAAAAGAAAAAAAGAAAGAAAGAAGAGAGCAACTGAACCAAAAAACAAATCCACCAATGAGAGCAAGAGCTAAAAACTATACTAAACAAAACAAAACAAAACAGGCAGGCCAACAGAACCCTAGCACAAATGATAAAAGCAAATCTATACAGATAGAATCACACAAAGAAGCATACACAAACACACTCACAAAAAGAGAAAAAGGAAAAAAAAAAAAATATATATATATATAAAAGAAGAGAGCAACAAAATCAATAAACAAATCTACCAGTGATAACAAGCTCTAAATACTCAATTAAGATAAACATAAAGCCAGAAACAAATTAGATACAGAAAGCATACCCCAAGTCTACAGTTGCTCCCAAAGTCCACCTCCTCAATTTTGGGATGATTTGTTGTCTATTCAGGTATTCCACAGATGCAGGGTCCATCAAGTTGATTGTGGAGATTTAATCCGCTGCTCCTGAGGCTGCTGGGAGAGATTTCCCTTTCTCTTCTTTGTTCGCACAGCTCATGGGGTTCAGCTTTGGATTTGGCCCCACCTCTGCCTGTAGGTCACCTGCGGGCGTCTGTTTCCCACTCAGACAGGACGGGATTAAAGGAGCAGCTGATTAGGTGGCTCTGGCTCACTAAGGCTGGGGGGAGGGAGGAGTACGGAATGTGGGGCAAGCCTGCAGTGGCAGAGTCCGGAATGATGTTGCAACAGCCTGAGAAGAACTGTGCTCTCCTGGGGAAGTTGTCCCTGGATCACAGGACCCTGGCAGTGGCAGGCCACACAGGCTCCTGGGAGGGGAGGTGTGGATAGTGACCTGTGCTTGCACACAGGCTTCTTGGTTGCTGCAGAAGCAGTCTTAGCATTTCATGCCTGTCTCTGGTGTCTGCATTGATGGCCACAGCTTGTGCCCATCTCTGGAGCTCATTTAGGCGGTGCTCTGAATCCTCTCTCCTCGTGCATCCAGAAACAATGGTCTCTTGCCTCCTAGGCTGTTCCAGACTTTTTCCTGGACTCCGTCCCAGCTAACTGTGGTGCACTAGCCCCCTTCAGGCTGTGTTCATGCAGCCAAGCCCAGTCCTCTCCTAGGATCTGACCTTGGAAGCCAGAGCCTCAGCTCCCAGCCCCCACCCACCTGAGCAGGTGAGCAGACAAGCCTCTCATACTGGTGAGTGCTGGTCGGCAGTGATCCTGTGCGGGAATCTCTCTGCTTTGCCCTCTGCATCCCCATTGCTGCGTTCTCCTCCGTGGCTCTGAAGCTTCCCCACCCACCCACCCCCCATCTCTGCCAGTGAAGGGGCTTCCTAGTGTGTGGAAACTTTTCCTCCTCACAGCTTCCCTCCAGAGGTGCAGATCCCATCCCTATTCTTTTGCCTCTGGTTTTTCTTTTTTCTTTTGCCCTACCCGGGTACATGGGGAGCTTCTTGCCTTTTGGGAAGTCTGAGGTCTTCTACCATTGTTCAGTATGTGTTCTGTTCCACATGTAGTTGTATTTCTGTTGTATTTGTGGGGAGGAAGGTGACCTCCACATATTATTCCTCCTCCATCTTGAAGGTCCCTTTGTGAGGATGTTTCTGGAGGAGATTAATGCATGTATCAGAAGACTGAGTAAAGCAGATTGCCCTCCCTAAGGTAGGTAGATCTCACCCTATCAACTGAAGACCTGAAAAGAACAAAAACATACTGAGTTGTTTTTCCTGTCTGACTGCCTTCTAGCTGGGGCAGTGGTCTTTTCCTGCCTTCAGACTCAAAGTGAAATATCAAGAGCTCTTAGCTCTCAAGCCTGTAGTCTTTCTACTGGAACTTACACCATTGTCTCTCCTGGTCCTCAGGCCTTTGAACTCAGACTGGAATACACTATCAGCTCCTCCTGGTCTCCATCTTGCTGACTACAGATCTTGGGACTTCTCAGCCTTCATAATTAAGAGAGCCGATTTCTTGTAATAATCTCTTCAGGGAGAGAGAGAGATAGAGATAGAGAGATACCCATCTCCTATTGTTTCTGTTACTCTGGAGAACCCTGAATAATACAGTAGGTTTTTGTAGTAGGAGCTTCTTCTGTAGGAGTTTTGATGAACTTCATGCTCAAGGGTCATTACTGTTTAGTATTCAAAACATGGCCCCTTTGTGTGGCCATGGCTCTACATCTCAGGTTTACTGTGATTGTAACTCTGCTGTCCTGCATGCTATAGGCCTTGCCTTCTGAAGTAAAGATTCACTTTTAATACTGTGCTATTTTGGAATATTGTTTTCTGAGATCTATTTACTTTGGATCCATTTACCCCTGGCATCTAAACAATCTTTCTGTGGGATTCCTAGTGCCTCTATCTTCTCAGCATGGATTATGTCCCCAGCAGCTTTCCTTTAGGGTAGGTCTTTGTCTTTCTGAAAAAGACTATTTGTAGTACATTGAGTGATGCCTGGGGATTTACACTGTCATGGTTTGATTTCCTCTTTGCCCCAGTGTGCTTCCCTGGGTCTTTTTTTTTTTTTATGTGTGTCAGAAACCTGGAGCCTGCAAGTTCTTCTTACAGTATTGAAGATTGTTTTAGATTCTTTTGAAATCAATTTTTGTTTGTTAATCCTGGGTTCCATGACCTGTATGGTCCTTCAGTGTTCACCTATCTCTTCTCTGCTACCACTGGGCAGCAGCTGACCAAGCAGGGATCTGATGCTGTGGAACAGTCTGGCCACACATTCACCCTCAGGGGTTCTTAGAAGATCTGGCCATATAGCTTTAGTGAATGTGTCATCTGTGAATTACTTATTTTTCTATCTCTTCTGATCTTTTATTAAAAGGTTTGGGGGGATTTAAAGATTGCTGCAGTGATGGTCCTGTTGTCAGTGGCTTATAAATAATTTTAGATCTCTTTTGATAATATTGAAGTTATTCATTTTAGAAAAATCCATGAAATTTATTATGTATTTATATAGATTATATATAAACTTAGGCATATATTTATAAATTGTCATATGTTAGTTATGAATTATGTATTATACAGTATGCATCATTCATAATACAATTTTGTTAAATGTTAAATAATTTAACATTTAACACACAACCTATGTTAAATAATTTAAATGATTAATAATATCCAATAACATTTTATACAATTTTATATTGACCTTATGATAATGTAATATATTTAATATCTGCACTCCCTCATAGGACATAAGCCATTTGAGAACTGAAATTTTATTTTATGAATCTTTATAACAACAAGTGACTAAAAACAATACTTGATATGTATTAGCAATTAAAATATAATTTTTAAAGTGTTACAGTTCAAATTTGGAACATCTTATTACTTACACATCACATTTTTCAACTGTCAACCTAAAACCTAAGAATAAATCCACAAAATCAACAGTCACATGCTGGAAAAATGAGTAATAAAAAAATTACAGGGAACATCATCAAAACATATTACATAAAAATAAATATTCAGATTCCACATATGAATCCCCATAGTTGAATTTATTTTGTATATATGTCCATGATATTTAATCACTCCTGTGTATAAGACTAAAGTTTCCTGAAGAATTTCTAAAGTAGCATATGAGATCAAAACATCTAAACTTTCATAGAGCAATTTTTTGCACAGATATTTACTTGCTAAGATACAGTAGCAGAGGAGCTGTGACACTCATTGTTCTCTCCAAAATTTCACTTTAAATATATTTTGGGGGCTTCCCTCGTGGCCCAGTGGTTGAGGGTCCGCCTGCCGACACAGGGAAAACGGGTTCGTGCCCCAGTCTGGGAAGATCCCACATGCCGCGGAGTGACTAGGCCCATGAGCCATGGCCACTGAGACTGCGTGTCCGGAGCCTATGCTCCATGACGGGAGAGGCCAAAACAGTGAGAGGCCCACGTACCACAAAAAAAAATAATAATAATAATAAAAACAAATATATTTTGGGGGTGGTGGTGGTGGAAAATAAATGTTTTCCACATTAGCCGAAGCTTCCTTAATGGAGTGCAGTTTGGGGAAGATGATATTTTGATAGAAAAAACATCCTGTATCTTACACAAAATTGATATTTTCTTCTAATTGATTACTAATATTTTTCTCAATGTATGGTAAATCAGTCCCTTAAATCCTATAATCTATATTAAATTTTTTCCTGAGGAAATTATACTTTACATAACCATTTTAACGTGTTCCTTCACATCTTTGAAAGTGTATATCAGATTTGACTTTCCACTTCTGTAGTTCCCCACTATCTGATAGCTATTTTTTTCCAGCATCACACCATATTATTCTAATCCAGAAAGTTTGAAAGAAACATTTATAAATAGAACTTTCTTGAAAATGTTTGCAATTTTTAGTACAAGTACTTTTGAAATTTACAGGTAAAAACATTTGTAGACAAGTCTTTCTCATTCTTGGAGGACAAACCCTAGCACATTTTCAGCAATTTATTTGACTTTCACTGCCTATTTTTTCCAAGCAGTCAATTTCTCTTTTTCTGCAGAGTCTGTGAGTAGGACTACATTGTCAATTGAGAGGTGGCACAGATTTCCCTGGTTAGCTGCCCCCTTGCTCTTTTTCCAGTGCTGTCACCAGAGAGAAATGACTCTAGGCCTCAGTAAAGAAAACACTTTCTGACAAATTGTTCCATCCACGTAGGAAGAGGACAGTAAGTGTCCATATGCAAACCTCCATTCGACTTCCTTCTACCTAATAGAGTTTGTGCTTTGTGTGACTGCACAAACCATTCTAGAATTCACAGAAGTATTTGAAAGAGAGTGAACTTTCAGGGGCCAAAAGGATGGCCATTGGCTTCTATATGTGAAATTTGTTGGGCAGATGAAGATCATCTTTGGTACTCTGGTGTTAATTATTTCAAATTATATTTGTGGAACTTTGTTTTTTCTTTTCTTTCTTTCCACTTTGTGTATGCCTAAACATCCAGACAATATCAAAATATATCCTAATGAAAGAAGAGCAATAGTTACATAGTAGAGAGAGGTAAGAAGTAATATACAAACATCAATTTAAAAGAAAAGTCCTGGGGCCCATTTTGCTCAAAGCTAAGCCTATGTGAGTCTTTCTCTGTCATTTATCTCTCTCACAGAGGCTTACCTGTCTGTGAACAGGCACTGAGCATCCTTAATATAAACACAAGGTATTGTGTGACCTTCCCTGGTGGGTTTTTATTTTATATATCATTATAAATGAGCAATAAAATATATTGCTATTTAAAACACTAAGAATAGTGAATTTACAATGGGGCACTTGCAAAAGAAGATGGCATCAATTCTCCAAACAATTCCACCTATAAAATCTGTTAGTAAGGACAGCCTTGATAATAGAAGTACATCAGAAGTTCTTGCTACTCAGGATTGTTGTTGAGTTGGTCTTTTTGGTAGAGTCTCATGGTTTGTGTTTCACATCAGTGTCATAGTTTTTGTTCCTCGATAGTAGACAAGAGAAATATATGTGTCTAAGGATTATACCCTTGCTTCAGATTAGATCTGCTCAATTTTCCACAGCTAGTATTGAAATTTCTGGGCTTTCTCTGATGGCTTAAGATGAGTACTTTATGCTTCTTAAATGTATTTTTTGAACCTATCACTATTAGAAAATACATAGCATGTTATAATTATATAATAACTAACATTTTTGATCCTGTGGTGTTTGGCTTTGAGTTTTAGGAGATCATAAAATGCTTTGAGATAGGAGTAGATTTTCTTGTTTGTCATTAAGATTTGATGGTTATTGACAAAGCAAACTTTATATTGTAAATTCTCTTGAAAGTGACAAACAACAAAATTTAGGTCTATAAATTCAGAGTAATCAACTCTCATCTTAAAGCAACACCACTATTGACTAGCTAACAAATATGCTAAAACACCCTCACAAAATCCCATTTTCATTATTCCTCCTGGAAATCGCTTGGGTGATATTCATTTGGCCGATTTAAGAGTTTACTTACATGATTTTTGAGTCAAATGATTTTTATTTTATTAAAAGTATTATGAACAGAGTGGTAAAAGTCATCTAGGACCTATAATGGTAAATGTAGATATCAAATAATATTGTTTTACTGAGGAAAAAAATCTATATAGAATAGCTGTGGACCCAAGAGTCTCAGTTTTATGTACATAAAGAAGGTCTAACAATTTCTCACCATTTTACTATAGGAGGCATGGTAACTTACACATGTGTTTATGTTAACTGGATCTACTTTTAGGAGAAATTAAAAATCAACCCATTTATTCAGTTTAAATGCTAACAATGCCCTCATTGGATATTGTTATTATAGTACACCTGAATCCTACTGACACAGTATAAACCTATATGTCCTTGATAAGTGTTTCATATTCAGTCTTCTATACTTCTTGAAAATATATAAGTGGCTACACATAAGACAGATAAAAGTATCCATTACTCCAGGAATATTCTTAAAGCAATGGTTCCATGTATGTGGGTCAATCTACTGAGTTTAAATTTTGATTTCACCCATTATTAGGCGTGTCATCTTGGAAAATTCACATGACTTCTTAAAATATCAGCTTCTTAATCTATAAAATTAGGTAAATCTAGTACTTAATTCCTGCATTATTGTAAAGGTTAAATATGGTAGAGTATATAACATTATTAGAACAAATCTAGGTGCATGGAGAACACACAATAAGTAATAATTTCTGAGCTTTTTCAGGCATTGGCTATGCTTTTCTTTCTAGGATCAAGACAATTACCAAATGGGACTCAAAGCTCTGTTATTTTTTAGAGCTAAGAAAAATTCTAGTAGAGATTTGCTGAAAAGATAGTGTCAGAAGCTCATTTTACCATTTTGGTATCATTTCTTTGGCACAGGGAAGTTGATTCTTTCTTCACATGCACCTAACATACCTTGTTTGCCTTTTGAAAATTTATGCTGCTATTAAACATCAAAAATTATATCACATGGAAATGCCTTCCTGGGAGGGTGTGCTGTTACTGTTGAATCATCTGTCTGTGGTATCATTAGGTACAAAAGCTTTGAAGTAAGACCTAAAGCCAAAATTCTTACAGATGTTGCATGAAAACAGACTTCAAAAAGGATCTCTGTGCTCTTTCACAGGCAGGTAAACATCTGTGAGAGAGAAAAAAAGAAAGCAGGAGAGACAGAAACTCACTTAAAGGCTTAACTTTGAACAAAACAGGCCTTAGGCCTTTTCTTTCAAATTGATGTCTCTATTTATATGACTTCCTGCCCCTGTACTAGGTAACAATTGAAGTCTCACTTTGTGGAGTAATTTACATTGACCTCTTTCTTAGCCCTCAATAGTTCTTTTTAAAGTGAGGTTTGTTTTCCCTAATGAGGATAAGCTGTGAGCAGGGGTGGCCAAAATAAAATAAATTCCCTTTAACAAGCTGTGCCTCTGCTTAGGCTGAAATTAGGAGAAGAGGAGAGGCCAAGAATACATAAAAGATCTCGAGCCTGCCGGTAACATTGAAGATCCTATAAATGCAATGTATTTAGACTCACCATATTTTTCTTTATTAAGGAATTATTATATTCCAAACACTAAAGCTACAAAATGAGGATAAACAAAGCCATGACAAAAATGGCCATCTTTGATAGCTCTTGGGCCATAAATTAAACTTTCTCTATTTTTAATAAGTGTACAAAATTTAGATCAAGGTTCACTTTATTAAAATTATTGGCTTTTCTTTGTCTTTTCATTTTATCAACTAGTGGCTTAGAAGTACTCATGTCATCATAAAATGAAGAACAAGAAAACAAAACTACAAAATAGAAAGGGTCAATCTATCAGGATTATAGCTTGATCTCTCAAAGCCTAGAGCTTACTAAAACCTCAAAATAATTTCATCAAATAATGTTATAACTGGAGATAAACAGCCCAGTTTTCTTTAAGTTTTCAAGTCTCTTGTCTTCTATTATTAGTTTGTCATATGATTTATTTTTCAAAAAACAAGGATCTATCAAATTGTGCCACTAAATCCCTTCTCTACTTTGATCTTCATTTATGCTTTAAGGCAAAACAGCCTATGTGATGCTCAGCTTTATGGAATGTAGATTCTTTGCTCTTCATGTATAAGCCAAGCTTCCCTCACCTCCAAGCTTTCTGGAACTGATTGATGGCAAGCCTACCTCAAAAAGTCTTTTCTTATCCTCAGTAAGAATATAACAGTAAATAGGAAGAAATGATGATGCTACTGAAGCCTGTGAGCACAGCTGCTCATTTCATCAGTTCTGCTGTTACCTCTGGCTCAGAGGTTCCATTTTCTCTGCGTCTATGGGATGTCAGGACTGCTCTGACAGCAAGCCCCATAGGCACATGGCATAAAGCTTCTTGCTTTTAAAGCCGGCTTTTACTGGCTCACCAGTTGAGTGTAGTAGCAGTTCTAATGATAACTGGGGAACTAGTAGAATAATCCAAAAAGTGCTGCCCTCAAATTCTGAGTTAATGAAAAGAAAACAAACTTAGAGTAAACACATCATACTCTGAAGATAAAAGAAAACACACTCTTCTAGTTAACACTAATTATACAAATATTATTATTATCGTATTCTTTTTTCTTAAAAGCTCATGAGCTTTGGGTCAGAAAAATGTGGGTGGAAGTCCTGACTTTATAACCTATGAGCATTATGACTAGAGAAATTAGAATAATCCTATAATGTCCTTGAAATTCTTGAACTCAGCTACAAATCACTTGGTATAATCATATGCTGATTAAGATTTTGTGATGTTTAAATAACATAATATGTATTCATGACTAGGATTATGAGAGACACAGAACTAATCACTCAGCATGGATTTTTTTTGTCTTTAAAAACAAAAAAACATTAAAACTCTTTCTCTCTGCCAGGTTAAATATACCTACCTTAAAAGCAGGGGATTCCCTGACTTCTTTCTCTATCTCTATAGATTTTGGTGTTTTATTGGCCATACTGAATTGAACCATGGCCCCCAAAATATAGATCCATGCCCTTATATTCAGAATGTCTGAATTATTCCTAGTATGGCAAAAGATGTGATTAAGTTAAGAATCTTGAGAGGAAAAATATCTTGGATTAACCAGGAGGGCCCTAAATGCAATCACATTTATCTTTATGAGAGAGAAACAGTTTTGAGACAGACAGAAAAGGAGAAACACAAACACAGAAGGAGGAAGCTGTGTGACCTAGAGAGACTGGAGCAGTATAGCCACAAGCCAAGGAACACGTGGAGTCACCAGAAGTTGGAAGTGGCAAAAATAGATGCTCTGCTCTAGCTTTGGGAGGGAATGTAGTCCTGCCAGCACCTTGATTTAGGACTTTTGGCCTTTAAAACTGTGAGACAATAAATTTCTATAGATTTAAGGCACCGGTTTCTGATGTTTTTATAGGAACCACAGGAAGCTAATGCATTGCCATTTTATCACTTTGCGCATTCCAAGTGTATCTTGGCAACTTATCGATAGACTGTTACGACCTTGAAAGTGGAAATCACATCTTACTCCTCTTTGTGTAGAATTCAGTACCTCGCCCAAGTCTTTACACTTAGCAAGGTCTAGAACAAAATTTCCAAATGGATTAATAAATGCCACCATCAGTGAGAGAATTATTCTGGACCCAGTTCCTAAATACAATGATTAAGTATACTGATTTGGTGAAAAGTCAGCAAAATTGAACAATTATCTAGATATACCTTTTGGGGAAAGGATAACATGAAACATGCTTTTTAACACTGAAAAGATTTAAAAGTCACATAGTAAATAACTGTGATTGACCTATCTAAGAGATGAGCTGACAATCTAAGAGAAAAATTCGTAAAAGGATTTTTGTATATTGTGTTGATTGTACTTCTGGTTTTTAGTCCAAATTGAAATGAGCCTGAAAGTTGTTACTTGCTTCCTCACAACAGGAAAAGTGATGAATAAACTGAAAAGTAGCAACTCTTTTTAGAGTCATCAGGGAGCTAAAGCCACAAGGCAAACTGCTGCCCCTAAACCTGGAGAAATAGGAGAATACAGAGAATCACAGCTTATTGGGAGTATAAACCCAGAAGTGGAACAGAATCCCATCACTGGTGCCAATCCCAGTAGGAACACAAACTGTATTAACAGAGTGCTAGAGGCTCAGTGTGCACTAGCTTGAGAGTTAAAATCTCCATGTGGCCCCAATCGTTTATACGTTTTACCTCTAGGAGTCCCATTAGATTCTTACTGTGAAGAATAGAGGAAAAATTCTCTCATACTTCTGGCAGGGGGAGGGGAAAAGTCACTATTCTGAAATATGCCCACATGTCCCTGTTCTTCTTAACAAAGTGCACCCTCAAGGCAAACTTCTACCAGAGCCAAACAGTTTGGAATTTATCTAAGCCTAACCTCACTGGCAGAAGAGAAATACCCAACTCCAGCCCTCCAGCTCTTTGAAAGAGAAGAAAATCATAGATGATATGTTTCAATACATGTTTAGGAAGTAGAAATACAATGAAAGAGTAATAACTGTTACAGCTGGTCAGAGAAGTTACCACCCAGAGTGGCTGCTTAAGGCATCCTGGCCATTACCCAGTCAATTTGATAAAGAATCCAAGAAAGATTCAACACCAAGACCCAAGATAATTACTGAGGGATGGACTCCAACAATATTACTGAGTTAAAAACAGGAAAGCATGAAGATCAGGAAACAAGGGATGGGACATAGTGGAGGAAGTCCTAAGTTGAAGATGAATGGATGTTCAAGGAAGAAGACTGCTGCATGAGTGGAGAACAGCCAGTTCAAAGTGTAACAGAAGAACCATCTGCAAGAAAATATTATGGTTGGGAGAAAGTCTAATTCTAGAAGGAGAATAGATCTCTGGATCATTTGGAGAAAATTGAAAAATAGTTACAGAAAACAAGACAAAGGAAGCACTGAAGTATTTTCTCCAGGAAAACACAAAAGTGTACAGGAAAGACATTCAACTGTGTGCACAGCTGTGTCATGCAGTGAACACACTTTACATGTTTTTTATTAAATATATATCTGTACTTATTTGTTAATTTTATTAAGCAAAGAGAAGAAAAGAGCTATTCTTGTTTCATAGGGGTGAATTTGTTTTTTAAAAAATAATATTCATAAAAATACATATTGCAGAGGTTTCAGCTTGATTGATAGTGATTTGCAGATATATATAATCTACTGAACGATCTCAGAATTTCATAAACTTTTACTTGGGAAGAAACATTTTACATAAAACGGCCCTTTGTTAAATTTTGGCCTAGCCAGTTCTTGGTTTTTGTAGCAAAATTATTTAGTTAATGTATTAAAATACAACTATGTGTTTCTTTTTCATTTCTCTTTATCTAATCTTATTTTGTGTTTTTTTCCCTTCAATCTTCTACCTCATTACACTTTCCTTCTTTTATAATCTCATCCCTTTTTAAAATATGGAACTGATTCTCTTCTAAATAATACACAGTGAATATGTGCATAGATAGAAATTAATTGGGAGAGTTATTACTTCTAAAAGAGGGAAAGGAAAATAGGATAACAACATAGAAATGTGCTTCCTGAACTGCCTTTTCTGTAATCTTTCTCTTCCATTATGGCACATCTATTTTTTTTCCCTCTTTACTGTGTATACCTAGATTCTGTATCATTTCAAATCCATTTTTTCTGGCACATTATGTTCCAACATAGTGCCATTTTTTTGTTCTTAAACAGATTACTTATTTCTTGTATCTTCTTGGGTCTCACTTTGTTTCTTCCTCTGATGGGGAACAAAACACTTCAAGAAATCCATCACTGTGCTCTTAGAGTGGTTTTCCTTAGGCATTGTTTGAAGTTCTCAGTTTAACATGAAAAAAAAATGATTCATATAAGTTATGCACATTGTTACATAAAAAATGCAAACTAAAGATGAATATAGTATATTATATCTTCAGAATTCTCAGCTCAATCATGTAGCATTTATCAAGATATTATATATCAATCATTCTTGTAAAATATATTGCCTAAGAAGTTCCACATCAATAATAATCAATTTATTACTAATAACTGACAAATAAATACATACCACTATTCTTTGAGGCCTATATTATTTTTTAAATATTTATTTATTTATTTGGTTGCACCAGTTCTTAGTTGCAGCAGATGGCCTCCTTAGTTGTGGCAGGCCGGCTCCTTTGTTGCAACACCTGGGCTCCTTAGTTGCAGCAGAAGGGCTCCTTTGTTGTGGCATGTGAACTCTTAGTTGCAGCATGCAGGTGGGATCTAGTTCCCTGACCAGGGATTGAACCCGGGCCCCCTGCATTGGGAGCATGAAGTCTTATCCACTGCACCACCAGAGAAGTCCCTGAGGCCTGTATTATTACATGCAATTTACATATGAGGAAATAGAGCATTTAGAGATATGAGTAATTGCTCTAGATGACACAGTTCATAAATAAGAAATGGTGCTGAAATTTAAACATTTAAATATTTAAACCCACACATATTAAATCCAAATTTGGTGTATATATTAAATATTGATAGATATTGTAAATATTGATAAATATTGGTGGTAATCTATTACATTTCATGATAATTTACATTGTATAATATTTATTTGATTTTGACCATTTTTTAGCCTCACAATAGGCTGGCTGAAAGAAAATAAAGAAGACAACTTTTCTATTAGAATAAAGTTCTATTTTTTTAATCCATGATATGGAGTTGAAAACTAAAATTCAAAAGATCAATAATGTATACATAATAATGGGCAATACTGGCTTCTTAAATTGTCAAAAGTAAATATGTCAGAATAAACCCGTGTAAGATTTAATTATAGGCTCAAATAGATCCATCCCTACAAGCAGGGTAAAGCATTTTCACTGACAGACCATGGAGTCCCTGTTATTGAATTCTGCTCAATACTAAAGAAACAGTCATCAATTTGGCGACTTAAACGTTTAATTTTCTAAAGACACAAGAATGAACACCCAATGGAATGAGAATTGTGCACACAATTACAATTTGTATTGTAGACAACAACCAAACATGGCAAAGTGACATAAAATAAGGTTTGCATGGACTGAGATATTTAACATGCTTTTGACTGAGAATGTTTAACAATGTAAATATATTACTTTTTCCTTGTGGATGTATACATATAATAAAATTTAATGAAAAATCTCAATGGGTATTATGAAACTTAATTAAATAATTAAAAAATTAGTCTGGAGAGGAAGTTTAGGATCATTTACCATACTTCCCCCTTTTGTGATCCAAGTCCCCACCATGCCTGCTCTTCTTTACTGGGATTTCCAGTCCATTCACATTTCAGTGTCCTTCCATCATCTTCTCATTTCTGTTTCTATATTTTAAATCCCTTGGCTTCTGATTCCAACCTCTCTTTTCCTAGTGCTTGAGGAATTGTTTTGCCTGTTTTTCTTTCACAGTCTCAGCCCAGTTACACTTACTTCTGGATATATTCTTTAAACTGACTTCTCCAGGCCTATGCCAGCTGTAAGATTATAGGGAGAATCAAACATCCAAGTGTGTGGCTACACTTGTGAACTGCCTCTAATTGTTTGGCAAAACCACAGTCTCCTGCTCAGTCAACCTCACAATCACTGGGGGAGGATTAAGTTTTTTAATCCTTCCAGGCCTTCATTCCAAAGCCTCATTTCTCCTTTTTTTTTTTTTTTTTATACATTTTTATTGGAGTATAATTGCTTTACAATTGTATGTTAGTTTCTGCTTTTTAAAAAAGTGAATCAGCTATACATATATATATATCCACATATCTCCTCCCTCTTCAGTTTCCCTCCCACACTGCCTATCCCACCCCTCTGGGTAGACACAAAGCACAGAGCTGATGTCCCTGTGCTATGCGGCTGCTTCCCACTAGCTGTCTATTTTACATTTGGTAGTGTATATATGTCCATGCCACTCTCACTTCATCCCAGCTTACCACTTCCCCCTCCCCGTGTCCTCAAGTCCATTCTCTATGTCTGCATTTTTATTTCTGTCCTGCCCTTAGGTTCTTCAGAAACAATTTTTTTTTTTGGATTCCATATATACGTTTTAGCATATGGTATTTATTTTTCTCTGTCTGACTTACTTCACTCTGTATGACAGTGTCTAAGTCCATCTACCTCACTACAAATAACTCAATTTTATTTCTTTTTATGGCTGAGTAATATTCCATTGTATATATATGCCACATCTTCCTTATCCATTCATCTGTTGATGGACACTTAGGTTGCTTCCATGTCCTGGCTATTGTAAATAGAGCTGCAATGAATATTGTGGTACATGAATCTTTTTGAATTATGGTTTTCTCAGGGTATATACCCAGCAGTGGGATTGCTGGGTCGTATGGTAGTTCTATTTTTAGTTTTTTAAGAAACCTCCATACTGTTCTCCATGGTGGCTGTATCAATTTACATTCCCACCAATGTGCAAGAGGGTTCCCTTTTCTCCACACCCTCTCCAGCATTTATTGTTTGTAGACTTTTTGATGATGGCCATTCTGACTGGTGTGAGGTGATACTTCATTGTAGTTTTCATACTTCATTGTAGCATTTCTCTAATGATTAGTGATGTTGAGCATCCTTTATTGTGTTTGTTGGCAGTCTGTATATCTTCTTTGGAGAAATGTCTATCTAGGTCTTCTACCCAATTTGGACTGGGTTGTTTGATTTCTTGATATTGAGCTGCATGAGCTACTTGTACATTTTGGAGATTACTCCTTTGTCAGTTGCTTCATTTGCAAATATATTCTCCTATTCTGAGGGTTGTCTTTTCATCTTGTTTATGACTTCCTTTGCTGTACAAAGCCTTTTAAATTTCATTAGGTCCCATTTGTTTATTTTTATTTCCATTTCTCTATGAGGTGGGTCAAAAAGGATTTTGCTGTGATTTATGTCATAGAGTGTTCTATGTTTTCCTCTAAGAGTTTTACAGTGTCTGGCCTTGCATTTAGGTCTTTAATCCATTTTGACTTTATTTTTGTGTGTGGTGTCAGGGAGTGTTCTAATTTCATTCTTTTACATGTACCTGTCCAGTGTTCCCAGCACCATTTATCGAAGAGGCTGTCTTTTCTCCATTGTATATTCTTGCCTCCTTTATCAAAACTAAGGTGACCATATGTGCGTGCGTTTATCTCTGGGCTTTCTATCCTGTTCCATTGATCTTGATTTCTGTTTTGGTGCCAGTACCATACTGTCTTGATTACTATAGCTTTGTACTATAGTCTGAAGACAGGGAACCTGATTCCTCCAGCTCCCTTTTTCTTTCTCAAGATTGCTTTGGCTATTTGGGGTCTCTTGTGTTTCCATATAAATTGTGAAATTTTTTGTTCTAGTTCTGTGAAAAATGACATTGGTCATTTGATAGGGATTGCATTGAATCTGTAGAGTACTATGGGTAGTATAGTTATTTTCACAATGTTGATTCTTCCAATCCAGTAACATGGTATATCTCTCCATCTGTTTGTATCACCTTTAATTTCTTTCATCAGTGTCTTATACTTTTTTTTTTTTTGTGGTATGCGGGCCTCACTGTTGTGGCCTGTCCTGTTGCAGAGCACAGGCTCTGGACACATAGGCTCAGTGGCCATGGCTCACGGGCCTAGCCACTCGGCAGCACATGGGATCTTCCTGGACCAGTGCACAAACCCGTGTCCCCTGCATCGGCCAGCGGACTCTCAACCACTGCGCCACCAGGGCAGCCCTCTTATAGTTTTTTGTGTACAGGTCTTTTGTCTCCTTACATAGGGTTATTCCTAGGTATTTTATCCTTTTTGTTGCAGTGGTAAATGGGAGTGTTTCCTTAATTTCTCTTTCAGATATTTCATCATTAGTGTATAGGAATGCAAGGGATTTCTGTGCATTAATTTTGTATCCTGCTACTTTACCAAATTCATTGATTAGCTCTAGTAGTTTTCTGGTAGCATCTTTTGGATTCTCTATGTATAATATAATGTCATCTGCAAACAGTGACAGTTTTACTGCTTCTTTTCCAATTTGGATTCCTTTTATTTCTTTTCCTACTCTGATTGCTCTAGCTAAAACTTCCAAAACTATGTTGAATAATTGTGGTGAGAATGGGCAAACTTGTCTTGTTCCTGATCTTCATGGAAATAGTTTGTCTTTCACCATTGAGCATGATGTTGGCTGTGGATTTGTCATATATGGCCTTTATTATGTTGAGATAAGTTCCCTCTATGCCTACTTTGTGGAGGGTTTTTATCATAAATGGGTGTTGAATTTTGTCAAAAGCTTTCTCTGCATCTATTGAGATGATCATATGGTTTTTCTCCTTCAATTTGTTAATATGGTTAATCACATTGATAGATTTGCATATATTGAAGAATCCTTGCATTCCTGGAATAAACCCCACTTGATCATGGTGTATGATCCTTTGAATGTGCTGTTGGATTCTGTTTGCTAGTATTTTGTTGAGGATTTTTGCATCTATGTTCATCAGTGATATTGGCCTGTAGTTTTCTTTCTTTGTGACATCCTTGTCTGGTTTTGGTATCAAGGTGATGGTGGCCTCGTAGAATGAGTTTGGGAGTGTTCCTCCCTCTGCTATATTTTGGAAGAGTTTGAGAAGAATAGGTGTTAGCTCTTCTCTAAATGTTTGATAGAATTCGCCTGTGAAGCCATCTGGTCCTGGGCTTTTGTTTGTTGGAAGATTTTTAATCACAGTTTCAATTTCAGTGTTTGTGATTGGTCTGTTCATATTTTCTATTTCTTCCTGATTCAGTCTTGGCAGTTTGTGCATTTCTAAGAATTTGTCCATTTCTTCCAGATTGTCCATTTTATTGGCATAGAGTTGCTTGTAGTAATCCCTCATGATTTTTTGTATTTCTGCAGTGTCAGTTGTTACTTCTCCTTTTTCATTTCTGATTCTATTGATTTGAGTCTTCTCCCTTATTTTCTTGATGAGTCTGGCTAATGGTTTATCAATTTTGTTAATCTTCTCAAAGAACCAGCTTTTAGTTTTATTGATCTTTGCTATTGTTTCCTTCATTTCTTTTTCATTTATTTCTGATCTGATTTTTATGATTTCTTTCCTTCTGCTAACTCTGGGGTTTTTTTGTTCTTCTTTCTCTAATTGCTTGAGGTGCAAGGTTAGGTTGTTTATTCGAGATGTTTCCTGCTTCTTAAGGTGGGCTTGTATTGCTATAAACTTCCCTCTTAGAACTGCTTTTGCTGCATCCCATAGGTTTTGGGTCGTTGTATCTCCATTGTCATTTGTTTCTAGGTATTTTTTAATTTCCTCTTTGATTTCTTCAGTGATCACTTCGTTACTAAGTAGTGTATTGTTTAGCCTCCATGTGTTTGTATTTTTTACTGCTCTTTTCCTATAATTGATATCTAATCTCATGGCGTTGTGGTCGGAAAAGATACTTGATATAATTTCAATTTTCTTAAATTTACCAAGGCTTGATTTGTGACCCAAGATATGATCTATCCTGGAGAATGTTCCATGAGCACTTGAGAAAAATGTGTATTCTGTTGTTTTTGGATGGAGTGTCCTATAAATATCAATTAAGTCCATCCTGTTTAATGTATCATTTAAAGCTTGTGTTTCCTTATTTATTTTCATTTTGGATGATCTGTCCATTGGTGAAAGTGGGGTGTTGAAGTCCCCTACTATGAATGTGTTACTGTCGATTTCCCCTTTTATGGCTGCTAGTTTTTGCCTTATGTATTGAGGTGCTCCTATGTTGGGTGCATAAATATTTACAATTGTTATATCTTCTTCTTGGATCGATCCCTTAATCATTATGTAGTGTCCTTCTTTGTCTCTTCTGATAGTCCTTATTTTAAAGTCTATTTTGTCTGATATGAGAATTGCTACTCCAGCTTTCTTTTGGTTTCCATTTGCATGGAATATCTTTTTCCATCCCCTTACTTTCAGTCTGTATGTGTCTCTAGGTCTGAAGTGGGTCTCTTGTAGACAGCATATATATGGGTCTTGTTTTTGTATCCATTCAGCCAATCTGTGTCTTTTGGTGGGAGCATTTAGTCCATTTACATTTAAGGTAATTATCGATATGTATGTTCCTATTCCCATTTTCTAAATTGTTTTGGGTTCGTTATTATAGGACTTTTCCTTCTCTTGTGTTTTTGTCTAGAGAAGTTCCTTTAGCATTTGTTGTAAAGCTGGTTTGGTGGTGCTGAACTCTCTCAGCTTTTGCTTGTCTGTAAAGGTTTTAATTTCTCCATCAAATCTGAATGAGATCCTTGCTGGGTAGAGTAATCTTGGTTGCAGGTTTTTCTCCTTCATCACTTTCAGTATGTCCTGCCACTCCCTTCTGGCTTGTAGAGTTTCTGCTGAGAGATCAGCTGTTAACCTTATGGGGATTCCCTTGTGTGTTATTTGTTGTTTTTCCCTTGCTGCTTTTAATATGCTTTCTTTGTATTTAGTTTTTGACAGTTTGATTAATATGTGTCTTGGCGTATTTCTCCTTGAATTTATCCTGTATGGGACTCTCTGTGCTTCCTGGACTTGATTAACGATTTCCTTTCCCATATTAGGGAAGTTTTCAACTATAATCTCTTCAAATATTTTCTCAGTCCCTTTCTTTTTCTCTTCTTCTTCTGGAACCCCTATAATTCGAATGTTGGTGCGTTTAATGTTGTCCCAGAGGTCTCTGAGACTGTCCTCAGTTCTTTTCATTCTTTTTTCTTTATTCTGCTCTGCAGTAGTTATTTCCACTATTTTATCTTCCAGGTCACTTATCCGTTCTTCTGCCTCATTTATTCTGCTATTGATCCCATCTAGAGTATTTTTCATTTCATTTATTGTGTTGTTCATCATTGTCTGTTTCATCTTTATTTCTTCTAGGTCCTTGTTAACTGCTTCTTGCATTTTGTCCATTCTATTTCCAAGATTTTGGATCATCTTTACTATCATTATTCTGAACTCTTTTTCAGGTAGACTGCCTATTTCCTCTTCATTTGTTAGGTCTGGTGGGTTTTTATCCTGCTCCTTCATCTGCTGTGTGTTTTTCTGTCTTCTCATTTTGCTTATCTTACTGTGATTGGGTTCACCTTTTTGCAGGCTGCAAGTTCGTAGCTCCCGTTGTTTTTGATGTCTGTCTCCAGTGGCTAAGGTTGGTTCAGTGCGTTGTGTAGGCTTCCTGGTGGAGGGGACTAGTGGCTGTGTTGTGGTGTATGAGGCTAGATCTTGTCTCTCTAGTGGGCAGGTCCACGTCTGGTGGTGTGTTTTGGGGTGTCTGTGGACTTATTATGATTTTAGGCAGCCTCTCTGCTAGTGGGTGGGGTTGTGTTCCTGTTTTGCTATATGGTTGGCATAGGTTGTCCAGCACTGTAGCTTGCTGGTCGTTGAGCGAAGCTGGGTGCTGGTGTTGAGATGGAGATCTCTGGGAGATTTTCGCCGTTTGATATTATGTGGGGCTGGGAGGTCTCTTCTTGACGAGTGTTCTGAAGTTGGCTCTCCCACCTCAGAGGCAGAGTCCTGACTCCTGGCTGGAGCAGCAAGAGCCTTTCATCCACTCGGCTCAGAATAAAAGGGAGAGAAAGTAGAGAGAATTAGTATAAGTAGGAGGAAATAGGAAAGAAAGAAAGAAAGAAAGAAAGAGAGGAGGGAAGGAAGGAAGGAGGGAAGGAAGAAAGAAAGAAAGAAGAAAAGAAAGGAAGAAGGCAAGAAGGAAAGAAAGGAGGGAGGGAGGGAGGAGGGAAGGAAGGAAGGAATGAGGGAAGGAAGGAAAAAATACAGAAAGAAAGAAGATACAGTAAAATAAAATAAAGTATAATAAAGTTATTGAATTAAAAAAATAATTATTTAGAGGAAAAAAAAAAGGGAAGGATAGAACCTTAGGACAAATGGTGGAAGCAAAGTTATAGAGACAAAATCTTACATAGAAGCATACACATATACCCTCACAAAAAGAGGTAAAGTGGAAAAAATCATGTGTGTTAGTTTCTGCTTTATAACAGAGTGAGTCAGTTATACATATATATATGTTCCCATATCTCTTCCCTCTTTGTCTCCCTCCCTCCCACCCTCCCTATCCCACCCCTCCAGACAGCCACAAAGAACCGAGCCGGTTTCCCTGTGCCATGCGGCTGCTTCCCACTGGCTATCTACCTTACGTTTGTTAGTATATATATGTCCATGTCTCTCTCTCGCCCTAACACACCTCACCCTTCCCCCTCCCCATATCCTCAAGTCTGTTCTCCAGTAGGTCTCTGTCTTTATTCCTGTTTTACCCCTAGGTTCTTCATAACATTTTTTTTTTCTTAAATTCCATATATATGTGTTAGCATACGGTATTTGTCCTTCTCTTTCTGACTTACTTCACTCTGTATGACAGACTCTAGATCTATCCACCTCATTACAAATAGCTCAATTTCGTTTCTTTTTATGGCTGAGTAATATTCCATTGTATATATGTGCCACATCTTCTTTATCCATTCATCCGACGACGGGCACTTAGGTTGTTTCCATCTCCGGGCTATTGTAAATAGAGCTGCAATGAACATTTTGGTACATGACTCTTTCTGAATTCTGGTTTCCTCAGGGTATATACCTAGTAGTGGGATTGCTGGGTCATATGGTAGTTCTATTTGTAGTTTTTTAAGGAACCTCCATACTGTTCTCCATAGTGGCTGAACCAATTCACATTCCCACCAGCAGTGCAAGAGTGTTCCCTTTTCTCCACACCCTCTCCAGCATTTATTGTTTCTAGATTTTTTGATGATGGCCATTCTGACTGGTGTGAGATGATATCTCATTGTAGTTTTGATTTGCATTTCTCTAATGATTAATGATGTTGAGCATTCTTTCATGTGTTTGTTGGCAGTCTGTATATCTTCTTTGGAGAAATGTCTATTTAGGTCTTCTGCCCATTTTTGGATTGGGTTGTTTATTTTTTTGTTATTGAGCTGCATGAGCTGCCTGTAAATTTTAGAGATTAATCCTTTGTCAGTTGATTCATTTGCAAATATTTTCTCCCATTCTGAGGGCTGTCTTTTGGTCTTGTTTATGGTTTCCTTTGCTGTGCAAAAGCTTTGAAGTTTCATTAGGTCCCATTTGTTTATTTTTGTTTTTATCTCCATTACTCTAGGAGATGGGTCAAGAAGGATCTTGCTGTGATTTATGTCATAGAGTGTTCTGCCTATGTTTTCCTCTAAGAGTTTGATAGTTTCTGGCCTTACATTTAGGTCTTTAATCCATTTTGAGCTTATTTTTGTGTATGGTGTTAGGGAGTGATCTAATCTCATACTTTTACATGTACCTGTCCAGTTTTCCCAGCACCACTTATTGAAGAGGCTGTCCTTTCTCCACTGTACGTTCCTGCCACCTTTATCAAAGATAAGGTGACCATATGTGCATGGGTTTATCTCTGGGCTTTCTATCCTATTCCATTGATCTATCTTTCTGTTTTTGTGCCAGTACCATACTGTCTTGATTACTGTAGCTTTGTAGTATAGTCTGAAGTCAGGCAGCCTGATTCCTCCAGCTCCATTTTTTGTTCTCAAGATTGCTTTGGCTATTCGGGGTCTTTTGTGTTTCCATACAAATTGTGAAATTTTTTGTTCTAGTTCTGTGAAAAATGCCAGTGGTAGTTTGATAGGGATTGCATTGAATCTATAGATTGCTTTGGGAAGTAGAGTCATTTTCACAATGTTGATTCTTCCAATCCAAGAACATGGTATATCTCTCCATCTGTTTGTATCATCTTTAATTTCTTTCATCAGTGTCTTATAATTTTCTGCATACAGGTCTTTTGTCTCCTTAGGTAGGTTTATTCCTAGATATTTTATTCTTTTTGTTGCAATGGTAAATGGGAGTGTTTTCTTGATTTCACTTTCAGATTTTTCATCGTTAGTATATAGGAATGCCAGAGATTTCTGTGCATTAATTTTGTATCCTGCTACTTTACCAAATTCATTGATTAGCTCTAGTAGTTTTCTGGTAGCATCTTTAGGATTCTCTATGTGTAGTATCATGTCATCTGCAAACAGTGACAGCTTTACTTCTTCTTTTCCGATTTGGATTCCTTTTATTTCCTTTTCTTCTCTGATTGCTGTGGCTAAAACTTCCAAAACTATGTTGAATAAGAGTGGTGAGAGTGGGCAACCTTGTCTTGTTCCTGACCTTAGTGGAAATGCTTTCAGTTTTTCGCCATTGAGGATGATGTTGGCTGTGGATTTGTCATATATGGCCTTTATTATGTTGAGATAAGTTCCCTCTATGCCTTCTTTGTGGAGGGTTTTTTTCATAAATGGGTGTTGAATTTTGTCAAAAGCTTTTTCTGCATCTATTGAGATCATCATATGGTTTTTATTCTTCAATTTGTTAATACGGTTTATCACACTGATTTGAGAATATCGAAGAATCCTTGCATGCCTGGGGTAAACCCCATTTGATCATGCTTTATGATCCTTTTAATATGCTGTTGGATTCTGGTTGCTAGTATTGTGTTGAGGATTTTTGCATCTATGTTCATCAGTGTTATTGGCCTGTAGTTTTCTTTTTTTGTGAAATCTTTGTCTGGTTTTGGTATCAGGGTGACGGTGGCCACGTAGAATGAGTTTGGGAGTGTTGCTCCCTCTGCTATATTTTGGAAGAGTTTGAGAAATATAGGTGTTAGCTCTCCTCTAAATGTTTGATAGAATTCGCCTGTGAGGCCATCTGGTACTGGGCTGTTGTTTGTTGGAAGATTTTTAATCACAGTTTCAATTTCAGTGCTTGAGATTGGTGTTTTTATATTTTCTATATCTTCCTGGTTCAGTTTCGGAAGGTTGTGCATTTCTAAGAATTTGTCCATTTCTTCCAGGTTTTCCATTTTATTGGCATATAGTTGCTTATAGTATCTCTCATGAATCCTTTGTATTTCTGCAGTGTCAGTTGTTACTTTACCTTTTTCATTTCTAATTCTTTTGATTTGAGTATTCTCCCTTTTTTCCTTGATGACTCTGGCTAATGGTTTATCAATTTTGTTTATCTTCTCAAAAAACCAGCTTTTAGTTTTATTGATCTTGGCTATCATTTCCTTCATTTCTTTTTCATTTATTTCTGATCTGATCTTTATGATTTCTTTCCTTCTGCTAACTTTGGGGTTTTTTGTTCTTCTTTCTCTAATTGCTTTAGGTGTAAGGTTAGGTTGTTTATTTGAGTTGTTTCTTGTTTCTTGAGGTAGGATTGTATTGCTAGAAACTTCCCTCTTAGAACTGCTTCTGCTGCATCCCGTAAGTTTTGGGTCATTGTGTTTTCATTGTCATTTGTTTCTAGGTATTTTTTGATTTCCTCTTTGACTTCTTCAGTGATCTCTTGGTTATTTAGTAGTGTATTGTTTAGCCTCCCTGTGTTTGTATATTTTACAGTTTTTTTCCTGTAATTCTTATGTAGTCTCATAGCATTGTAGTCGGAAAAGATACCTGATACAATTTCAATTTTCTTAAAATATACCAAGGCTTGATTTGTAACCTAAGATATGATCTATCCTGGAGCATGTTCCATGAGCACTTGAGAAGACAGTGTATTCTGTTGTTTTTGGATGGAATGTCCTATAAATATCAATTAAGTCCATTTTGTTTAATGTATTTAAATATTAATTAAGTCCATCTTATTTAATATATCATTTAAAGCATGTGTTTCCTTATATATTTTCATTTTGGATGATCTGTCCATTGGTGAAAGTGGGGTGTTAATGTCCCCTACTATTATTGTGTTACTGTCCATTTCCCCTTTATGGCTGTTAACATTTGCCTTATGTGTTGAGGTGCTCCTACGTTGGGTGCGTAAATATTTACAATTGTTATATCATCTTCTTGGATTGATCCCTTGATAGTCTTTATTTTAAAGTCTATTTTGTCTGATATGAGAATTGCTACTCCAGCTTTCTTTTGATTTCCATTTGCATGGAATATCTTTTTCTATCCCCTCACTTTCAGTCTGTATGTGTCCCTAGGTCTGAAGTGGGTCTCTTGTAGATACCATATATATGGGTCTTGTTTTTGTATACATTCAGCCAATCTATGTCTTTTGGTTGAAGCATTTAATCCATTTACATTTAAGGTAGTTATTGATATGTATGTTCCTATTACCAGTTTCTTACTTATTTTGGGTTTGTTATTGTAAGTCTTTTCCTTCTCTTGTGTTTCCTGCCTAGAGAAGTTCCTTTAGCATTTGTTGTAAAGCTGGTTTGGTGGTACTGAATTCTCTTAGTTTTGCTTGTCTGTAAAGGTTTTAATTTCTCTGTTGAATCTGAATGAGATCTTTGCTGGGTAGAGTAATCTTGGTTGTAGGTTTTTCCCTTTCCTCACTTTTAATATGTCCTGCCACTCCCTTCTGGCTTGCAGAGTTTCTGCTGAAGGATCAGCTGTTAACCTAATGGGTATTCCCTTATATGTCATTTGTTATTTTTCCCATACTGCTTTTAATATTTTTTCTTTGTATTTACTTTTTGATAGTTTGATTAATATGTGTCTTGGCATGTTTCTCCTTGGATTTATCCTATGGGACTCTCTGTGCTTCCTGGACTTGATTGACTAATTCCTTTCCCATATTAGGGAAATTTTCAACTGTAATCTCTTCAAATATTTTCTCAGTCCCTTTCTTTTTCTCTTCCTCTTCTGGGACCCCTACAATTCAAATGTTTGTGTGTTTAATGTTGTCCCAGCAGTCTCTGAGACTGTCCTCAATTCTTTTCATTCTTTTTTCTTTATTCTGCTCTGCAGTAATTATTTCCATTATTTTATCTTCCAGGTCACTTATCCATTCTTCTGCCTCAGTTATTCTACGATTGCTTCCTTCTAGAGAATTTTTAATTTCATTTTTTTGTGTTGTTCATCATTGTTTGCTCTTTAGTTCTTCTAGGTCCTTGTTAAATGTTTCTTGTATTTTCTCCATTCTATTTCCAAGATTTTGGATCATCTTTACTATCATTACTCTGAATTCTTTTACAGGTAGACTGTCTATTTCCTCTTCATTTGCTTGGTCTCGTGGGTTTTTATCTTGCTCCTTCATCTGCTGTGTGTTTCTCTGTCTTCTTATTTTGCTTAACTTACTGTGTTTGGGGTCTCCTTTTCACAGGCTGCAGGTTTATAGTTCCCATTGTTTTTGGTGTCTGCTCCCAGTACCTAAGGGTGGTTCAGTGGGTTGTGTAGGCTTCCTGGTGGAAGGGACTGGTGTCTGTGTTCTGGTGGATGAGGCTGGATCTTGTGTTTCTGGTGGGACAGACTGTGTCCAGTTGTGTGTTTTGGCGTGTCTGTGACCTTATTATGATTTTAGGCAGCCTCTCTGCTAATGGGTGGGGTTGTGTTCCTGTCTTGCTGGTTGTTTGTCATAGGGTGTCCAGCACTGTAGCTTGCTGATCGTTGAGTGGAGCTGGGTCTTAGCATTGAGATAGTGATCTCTGGGAGAGCTTTCACTCTTTGATATTACATGGAGTTGGGAGGTCTCTGGTGGACCAGTGTCCTGAACTCGGCTGTCTCAACTCAGAGGCACAGGCCTGATACCTGGCCATAGCACAAAGACCCTGTAAGCCACACAGCTCAGAAAATAAGGGAGAAAGAAAGAGAGAAAGAGAGAAGGAAAGAGAGAAAGAAAGAAAGAAAGAAGAAAAGGAGGAAAGGAGGAAAGAAAGAAAAAGAAAGAAAGAAAGAGAAAAGGAAGGATGGAATGATGGATGGAAGGAAGGAAGGAAAGAAGGAAATAAAGTTATTAAAATAAAAATTAAAACAAAGGAAAAGAAAAAAAAGAAAGCAGAGAGCAACCAAATGAAAACACATATCCACCAATGATAACAATCGCTAAAAACTATACTATAAAAAAAGGAAAAAGGAAAAGAAAAAAAAATGGACAGGCAGAACTCCAGGATAAATGGTAAAAATAAAGCTGTACAGACAAAATCACAGAAAGAAGCATACACATGCACAATCACAAAAAGAGAAAAAGTT
Source organism: Lipotes vexillifer (assembly GCF_000442215.2). Lineage (NCBI taxonomy): Eukaryota > Metazoa > Chordata > Mammalia > Artiodactyla > Lipotidae > Lipotes > Lipotes vexillifer. Next base: position 722,749 of record NW_006796479.1, on the reverse strand, counting down.
AAAAAATATATATCTATATTAAAAAAAAGGAAGAGAGCAACCAAATCAGTAAACAAATCTACCGATGATAATAAACTCTAAATACTAAACTGAGATAAACATAAGACTAGAAACATATTAGATGCAGAAAGCAAACCCCAGGTCTACAGTTCTTCCAAAGTCCACATCCTATTTTGGGATGATTCCTTGTCTATTCAGGTATTCCAGAGATGCTGGTTACATCAAGTTGACAGTGGAGATTTAATCTGCTGCTCCTGAGGTTGCTGGGAGAGATTTCCCTTTCTCTTCTTTGTTCGCACAGCTCCTGTGGTTCAGCTTTGGATTTGGCCCTGTCTCTGCGTTTAGGTTGCCTGAGGGCGTCTGTTCTTTGCTTAGACAGGATGGGGTTAAAGCAGCAGCTGATTAGGGGGCTCTGGCTCACTCAGGCCGGGGAGAGGCAGGGGTACGGAATGCAGGGCGAGCCTATAGTGGCAGAGGCCGGCATAACGTTGCAACAGCCTGAGGTGCACCGTTTGTTCTCCCAGGGTAGTTGTCCCTGGATCACGGACCCCTGGCAGTGGCGGGCTGCACAGGCTCCCGGGAGGGAAGGTGTGGATAGTGACCTATACTTGCAGATAGATTTCTTGGTGGCTGCAGCAGCAGTCTTAGCGTTTCATGCACCTCTCTGGTTTCTGCTCTGATAACTGTATCTCATGCCTGTCTCTGGAGCTCGTTTAGGCAGTGCTCCGAATCCCGTCTCCTCACGTATCCTGAAGCAGTGGTCTCTTGCCTCTTTGGCAGGTCCAGACTTTTTCCCGGACTCCGTCCCAGCTAGCTGTGTGGCACCGGCCCCCTTCAGGCTGTGTTCACGCAGCCAACCCCAGTCCTTTCCTTGGGATCTGACCTCCGAAGCCCAAGCCTCAGCTCCCAGTCCCCGCCCATCCCGGTGGGTAAGCCGACAAGCTTCTCGAGCTGGTGATTGCTAGTTGGCACCGATCCTCTGTGTGGGAATCTATCCTCTTTGCCCTCCTCACCCCTGTTGCTCTGCTCTCCTCCGTGGCTCCAAAGCTTCCCCCCACCACGACCCCCCGTCTCCACCAGTGAAGGGGCTTCCTAGTGTGTGGAAACGTTTCCTCCTTCACAGCTCCCTCCCACTGGTGCAGGTCCCATCCCTATTCTTTTGTCTTTTTTTTTTTTTCTTTTGGCCTACTCAGGTACGTGGGGTGTTTCTTGTCTTTTGGGAGGTCTGAGGTCTTCCTCCAGCGTTCAGTAGGTGTTCTGTAGGAGTTGTTCCACATGTAGATGTATTTCTGATGTATTTGTGGGGAGGAAGGTGATCTCCACATCTCACTCCTCCACCATGTTGAATGTCTCTCATTTCCCCTTTATTTCAAGGTGACAAGATTATTCCACCTACTACACACAGAAAAATAGAATACATTAGGAGATAACCTCTTTAAACTCATCGCACTAAATTTCCAAATATTCACACATAGGAACTCATAATTTTTACACCTCTCCCATAATTACACATTGAAGGCCATCTTCTCTAGTCGTGCCCTGAATGAGGTAGTATTTTCAGGAAGCTCATACTATCCATTACTTATTATCTTACATGAATTGCCTAACCCTGCCTGTTTGCTACATACTTTCAACAGCTTTTAAAAATGCTCTTCATGTATCTCTCACAAAGAACATGCTTTTTCAAAAAACCCTCAGAATATATATGGTGACCCTCTGTACTGTCTGTGCAACTCTTCTCTAAGTCTACAATTCTCTCAAAATAAAAAGTTTAAGAGAATTTTACCTCCTCTTATCAATATTGTCCTAATTCTCCATACTTTTTCATAGACCAACTTTGTGAAGTTTTTTTCTCAACTCCTTTCATTTCTAAACTATTCCGGATTTTATGGTTAATGCCCCAGGGACCACACCAGGGATTTCCATCCAGTAAATCTGATCAGCAATTTTATTTATTTATTGTTTTTTTTAAACCTTTTATTATAAAACAAAATACAGATACAGAAAATTTTCTATACAGAAGCTACAAAACATTACTGTTGATATATTACTAGTCAATCATTATTTATTTTTTATTTATTTATTTTTTAACATCTTTATTGGAGTATAATTGCTTTACATTGGTGTGTTACTTTCTGCTTTATAACAAAGTGAATCAGTTATACATATGTTCCCATATCTCTTCCCTCTTGCGTCTCCCTCCTGCCCACCCTCCCTATCCCACCCCTCTAGGTGGTCACAAATAATTCTTCCTTAATATGCAGTTTTCTCTCTGAAAAGAGCTGTTGAATACAGAAAAGCCAAATTAAAACCTCTCTTTCTGTTTTTATCTTTAAAAATATGGGCTTTTCTCTTAAAAATAACATAATTTCAAACACTGGAACTAATTTTCAATTTGAGAATAAAGAAAAATAAACATTTTTATAATAACAAGACTGAAAATATAGACATCTGAGTTATAAAGAAGTTTAAGAAGCATATATATATATATTTCTTATTATTGATGGAAATTGAATAAGGTCTGGAGTTTAGGTAGTACTATTAGAGCACTGTTAACTTCCTGAATTAAATCACCATGTTGTGTTTACCAAAGAGAATGCTTTTGTTTTTAGAAAATAATACTTCATTATTTAGAGGTAAAGGAGCTCCATTTATAAATTCTTCAAGTAGCACAGAAAAATAAGATGGATGGATGGATAGATGGATGGAGAGACAGATGTAGATGATCAATAGATAGATGGATATAACAGTAGATACACAAACAGATATAGATATGGATAAAATTAATGACAAAGTAAGTAGGACAAAATATTAACATTTGGGAAATTCTTATATAAATGTAAATGTCCCTCTCTTGTCCTGGCATTCTGCCTGAAGATTTTCCTACATTTCTTGTGGTGCAAACCTCCTCTTTCTTGCCTTTTTATTTTATTAAAATATGTTTTTCCTTCCTTCATTTTCAGGCATTTTTCCTCCTGAACATGTAATCATAGGTTTTAGATTTTCTTTTTAAATTGGCACTTTAAAGATATTTTTCCTTTGACATCTGTCTTTTATGGTTTCTGACCAAGTTCTGGGAATACTTTTATCTTTGTACATAATGTGGCTTTATTTTTTCTGGCTGTTTTTAAGGTTTTCTTTTTATTATCAGTATAAACTAATTTCTTCATTATAATTGATAATTTTCATTGATTTTTTTCCCTGATCTAACTAAACATCTTGATGCAGTGAAGTTTTGTTCAAATTTGAAAAAGACCTTGTTTCTTTAAATGTGTTTGTAATTTTTATGCCCCTCCCACTGTTTTTCTTGGTCTCCAGTTATATGTATATTATACTGCTTCATATTTTCCCATAGATCAGTTAGGCTTTTTTTTTTTTTTTTTTTGCCTTTCAAGGCTTCAATTAGAATAGTTTTTTTGTTATATCTCTTTACTAATCATTTTTTCTACCATTCAATCATATAAAAATGACATCCCATTAAAATTTCAATTTACTTATTTTATTTTTTATCACTCTTAATTTCTTCTGGTTCTTTTAATTTCTTCCATTTCTCTCTTCATTATGTCCCTGATTTTCTTCACATCCTTATGTATATGGAGTATGTTTATAATGCTATTTTAAAGTCTTTCTCTGGTAATTTCATCATTTATGCTATTTCTATTCACTGATTTTTACCTTGGTTATGTGTCACATTTCCCTGCTTCGTGCATGTCTAGTAATTTTTTATTGGCTATCATGCAATTTATATGACTGATTTTGGGATTTTGTTGTATCGTCAAAGAGTTGTAGACTTTTCTGATTGGCTGTTAACTTACTTACAAAACAGATTGATTGTCTGAAGGCTTGCTTCTAAGAAATTTTCTTGCAAGTCTAGAGTACCCTTTACCTTTGAGCTAATATACTCTACCTCTAAGGTGTGGTACTTAATAGATTCACTATTGAATGCCCTGTTTATTTCATAAGATCTCTCTGCTCTAGATCCTGGGAGCTCAAAACAATTTCTTGTTTTGTGTGATATCTAGATTTAATTTCTCACTTGTTGAAAATTGTCTTTCCTGGCTTCTGTGACTCACCTTATACATCTTCAGATAAATACTCAGCTGAAGATTCAAGAAGACTTCCATGAAGACTTTGGGAACTCTTTC
>NW_006796479.1:652354-718591 GCF_000442215.2 Lipotes vexillifer | reverse complement strand
TTTCCCTTCCTATCTTCCTTCATTTGAATACCCTTCTTTGCTAATTTTAGCAACTTTTCTTCCTCAAATTTTGATCTCTGTTACTGGAACTCAACAAAATTTTAGGGCTCTATGTTTATTGTTTAGTAATTTCTTTATATACGTGTGATTTATTCAAAGTACAACTTGGTTGATTGCCATAAATAAATATATAGTCTTCTTTATGATATTCTTTTCTATGGTATAAAACAAATTTTAATCATTACATTTTAATATTTTCTTATCAATTTATACTTATACTGCATAATGATCAAAGATTTTAAGTGCTTTTAAGAAATATTTTCTTAGTTTTTCATAAGTTAGTGTTTTCTGAGCTTTTTAAAGAATATTTTTCAGTTTTAACTGACTTTTTTGGCATGGGTTGATATACACTCCTGCTAAGAGACACAGACTAAATAACAACAATGAGGGGTATGCTAATGATTATAAGAATTGTGATAGTGATAATAATAACACAGTGTTTAAAAATATTACACAACTATTTTATAAATTTTTTAGTTATACATTTTGGAAAAACTTTCACATTTCAAGTTTTCCATAAATTTCATAAATTAAAATTTTAGAGATAGAAAATTAATAAATTATTCTTATTGGATAACTTTACCCTCCCAAATTTGATAGTCACATAAATTTTGTAACTGTATTTATTATATTTATTTAAAAGAATTTCTAATCTCTTCTATCTTTACCTTTCATTGTTAGACCTACCTTTTATATAACAACTTATTCACATCTTGAATTTATATTTATGATTTTCATGGTTGGGAGGGGTGTTTTTGTGAGATTTTTGTAAAAAGAAATTTCAAATGTAAATTTCAAAATATCTTTTAATTGCCTCCACACTTGAATACCAGATGAATAATGTAGGGGTTTTTTCATCTTATTATTTTCCATTTATTCACAGTTGACGTCCATTTTTATGGAGAGCATCCTGTAGAAATCCTCAGTGTTACTTCTGTCTCTTTCTCCTTATTAATCTGTTTAGCTTGTTTAGTTTTTAGTTTTTTTTTTTGTTTTTTTTTTTTTGCAGCACGCAGGCCTCTCCCATTGTGGAGCACAGGCTCCGTATGTGCAGGCTCAGCGGCCATGTCTCACAGTCCCAGCTGGTCTTTGGCATGTGGAATCTTCCCGGACCGGGGCATGAACCCGTGTCCCCTGCATCAGCAGGCGGACTCCCAACCACTGCGCCACCAGGGAAGCCCTAGCTTGTTTAGTTTTTTTCATTAAACAAATTTTTTCCTTTTATTTATTTATTTTACATCTTTATTGGAGTATAATAGCTTTAAAATGCTGTGTTAGTTTCTGCTTTATAACAAAGTGAATCAGTTATACATATACATATGTTTCCATATCTCTTCCCTCTTGTGTCTCTCTCCCTCCCATCCTCCCTATCTCACCCCGCTAGGTGGTCACAAAGCACTGAGCTGATCTCCCTGTACTATGCAGCTGCTTCCCACTAGCTATCTATTTTATGTTTCATAGTGTATATATGTCCATGCCACTCTCTCACTTTGTCACAGCTTACCCTTCCGCCTCCGCATATCCTCAAGTCCATTCTCTAGTAGGTCTGTGTCTTTAATCCCGTCTTACCCCTAGGTTCCTCATGACATTTCTTTTTTTTCTTATTCCATATATATGTGTTAGCATACAGTATTTGTCTTTCTCTTTCTGACTTACTTCTCTGTGTATGACAGACTCTAGGTCCATCCACCTCAATACAAATAACTCAATTTCATTTCTTTTTATGGCTGAGTAATATTCCATTGTATATATGTGCCACATCTTCTTTATCCATTCATCCAATGATGGACACTTAGTTTGCTTCCATCTCCGGGCTATTGTAACTACAGCTGCAATGAACATTTTGGTACATGACTCTTTTTGAATTATGGTTTTCTCAGGGTATATGCCCAGTAGAGGGATTGCTAGGTCATATGGTAGTTCTACTTGTAATTTTTTAAGGAACCTCCATACTGTTCTCCATAGTGGCTGTACCAATTCACCTTCCCACCAGCAGTGCAAGAGGGTTCCGTTTTCTCCACACCCTCTACAGCATTTATTGTTTCAAGATATTTTGATCATGGCCATTCTGACTGGTGTGAGATGATATCTCATTGTAGCTTTGATTTGCATTTCTCTAATTATTAATGATGTTGAGCATTCTTTCATGTGTTTGTTGGAAATCTGTGTATCTTCTTTGGAGAAATGTCTATTTAGGTCTTCTGCCCATTTTTGGATTGGATTGTTTGTTTTTTTGTTATTGAGCTGCATGAGCTGCTTGTAAATTTTGGAGATTAATCCTTTGTCATTTACTTCATTTGCAAATATTTTCTCCCATTCTGAGGGTTGTCTTATGGTCTTATTTATGGTTTCCTTTGCTGTGCAAAAGCTTTTAAATTTCATGAGGTCCCATTGGTTTAATTTTGTTTTTATTTCCATTTCTCTAGGAGGTGGGTCAGAAAGGATCTTGCAGTGATTTATGTCATAGAGTTTTCTGCCTATGTTTTCCCCTAAGAGTTTCATAGTTTCAGGCCTTACATTTAGATCCTTAATCCATTTTGAGTTTATTTTTGTGTATGGTGTTAAGGAGTGTTCTAATCTCATACTTTTACATGTAGCTGTCCAGTTTTCCCAGCACCACTTATTGAAGAGGCTGTCCTTTCTCCACTGCATATTCCTGCCTCATTTATCAAAGACAAGGTGACCATATGTGCATGGGTTTATCTCTGCGCTTTCTATTCTGTTCCATAGATCTATCTTTCTGTTTTTGTGCCAGTACCATACTGTCTTGCTTATTGTAGCTTTGTAGTATAGTCTGAAGTCAGGGAGCCTGATTCCTCCAGCTCCATTTTTCGTTCTCAAGATTGCTTTAGCTGTTCAGGGTCTTTAGCGTTTTCATACAAATTGTGAAATTCTTTGTTCTAGTTCTGTGAAAAATATCTTTGGTAGTTTGATAGAGATTGCATTGAATCTGTAGATTGCTTTGGGTAGTACAGTCATTTTGGCAATGTTGATTCTTCCAAGAACATGGTATATCTCTCCGTCTATTTGTATCATCTGTAATTTCTTTCATCAGTGTCTTATAATTTTCTGCATACAGGTCTTTTGTCTCCTTAGGTAGGTTGATTCCTAAATATTTTTTTCTTTTTGTTGCAATGGTAAATGGGAATGTTTTCTTAATTTCACTTTCAGATTTTTCATCATTAGTGTATAGGTATGCCAGAGATTTCTGTGCATCAATTTTGCATCCTGCTACTTTACCAAATTAATTGATTAGCTCTAGTAGTTTTCTGGTAGCATCTTTAGGATTCTCTATGTATAGTATCATGTCATCTGCAAACAGTGACAGCTTTACTTCTTCTTTTCCGATTAAATGCCAGTGGTAGTTTGATAGGGATTGCATTGAATCTATAGATTGCTTTGGGAAGTAGAGTCATTTTCACAATGTTGATTCTTCCAATCCAAGAACATGGTATATCTCTCCATCTGTTTGTATCATCTTTAATTTCTTTCATCAGTGTCTTATAATTTTCTGCATACAGGTCTTTTGTCTCCTTAGGTAGGTTTATTCCTAGATATTTTATTCTTTTTGTTGCAATGGTAAATGGGAGTGTTTTCTTGATTTCACTTTCAGATTTTTCATCATTAGTATATAGGAATGCCAGAGATTTCTGTGCATTAATTTTGTATCCTGCTACTTTACCAAATTCATTGATTAGCTCTAGTAGTTTTCTGGTAGCATCTTTAGGATTCTCTATGTATAGTATCATGTCATCTGCAAACAGTGACAGCTTTACTTCTTCTTTTCCGATTTGGATTCCTTTTATTTCCTTTTCTTCTCTGATTGCTGTGGCTAAAACTTCCAAAACTATGTTGAATAAGAGTGGTGAGAGTGGGCAACCTTGTCTTGTTCCTGACCTTAGTGGAAATGCTTTCAGTTTTTCGCCATTGAGGATGATGTTGGCTGTGGGCTTGTCATATACGGCCTTTATTATATTGAGGAAAGTTCCCTCTACACCTACTTTCTGCAGGGTTTTTATCATAAATGCACGAACCCGCCTCCCCTGCATCGGCAGGCGGACCCCCAACCACTGCGCCACCAGGGAAGCCGTCAATTTTTTAATACAGTGTATCACGTTGATTGATTTGCGTATATTGAAGAATCCTTGCATTCCTGGAATAAACCCTACATGATCGTGGTGTATGATCCTTTTAATGTGCTGTTGGATTCTGTTTGCTAGTATTTTGTTGAGGATTTTTGCATCTGTGTTCATCAATGATATTGGCCTGTAGTTTCCTTTCTTTGTGACATCTTTTTCTGGTTTTGGTATCATGGTGATGGTGGCCTTGTAGAATGAGTTTGGGTGTGTTCCTCCCTCTGCTATATTTTGGAAGAGTTTGAGAAGGATAGGTGTTAGCTCTTCTCTAAATGTTTGATAGAATTCGCCTGTGAAGCCATCTGGTCCTGGGCTTTTGTTGGAAGATTTTTAATCACAGTTTCAATTTCAGTGCGTGTGATTGGTCTGAACATATTTTCTATTTCTTCCTGATTCAGTCTTAGCAGGTTGTGCATTTCAAAGAATTTGTTCATTTCTTCCAGGCTGTCCATTTGATTGGCATAGAGTTGCTTGTAGTAAGCCCTCATGATATTTTGTGTTTCTGCAGTGTCAGTTGTTACTTCTCCTTTCTCATTTCTAATTTTATTGATTTGAGTCTTCTCCCTTTTTTTTCTTGATGAGTCTGGCTAATGGTTTATCAATTTTATTTATATTCTCAAAGAACCAGCTTTTAGTTTTATTGATCTTTGCTATTGTTTCCTTCATTTCTTTTTCATTTATTTCTGATCTGATCTTTATGATTTCTTTCCTTCTGCTAACATTGGGGGTTTTTCTGTTCTTCTTTCTCTAATTGCTTTAGGTGCATGGTTCAGTTGTTTATTCGAGATGTTTCCTGTTTCTTAAGGTAGGATTGTATTGCTATAAACTTCCCTCTTAGAACAGCTTTTGTTGCATCCCATAGATTTTGGGTTGTAGTGCCTCCAATGTCATTTGTTTCTAGGTAATTTTTTATTTCCTCTTTGATTTCTTCAGTGATCACTTCGTTATTAAGTAGTGTATTTTTTAGCCTCCATGTGTTTGTATTTTTTACACATCTTTTCCTGTAATTGATATCTAGTCTCATAACGTTGTAGTCGGAAAAGATACTTGATACAATTTCAATTTTCTTAAATTTACCAAGGCTTGATTTGTGACCCAAGACATGATCTATCCTGGAGAATGTTCCATGAGCACTTGAGAAAAATGTGTATTCTGTTGTTTTTGGATGGAATGTCCTATAAATATCAATTAAGTCCATCTTGTCTAATGTATCATTTAAAGCTTGTGTTTCCTTATTTTCATTTTGGATGATCTGTCCATTGATGAAAGTGGGGTGTTAAAGTCCCCTACTATTATTGTGTTACTAACGATTTTCCCTCCTATGGCTGTTATTATTTGCCTTATGTATTGAGGTGCTCCTGTTTTGGGTGCATAAATATTTACAATTGCTGTATCTTCTTCTTGGATCGATCCCTTGATCATTATGTAGTGTCCTTCTTTGTCTCTCGTAGTAGTCTTTATTTTAAAGTCTATTTTGTCTGATATGAGAATTGCTACTCCAGCTTTCTTTTGGTTTCCATTTTCATGGAATATCTTTTACCATCCCCTCACTTTCAGTCTGTTTGTGTCCCTAGGTCTTAAGTGGGTCTCTTGTAGACAGCGTATATATGGGTCTTATTTTTGTATCCATTCAGCCAGTCTGTGTCTTTTGGTGGGAGCATTTAATCCATTTACATATAAGGTAATTATCGATATGTATGTTCCTATTCCCATTATCTTAAATGTTTTGGGTTTGTTACTGTAGGTCTTTTCCTTCTCTTGTATTTCTTACCTAGAGAAGTTCCTTTAGCATTTGTTGTAAAGCTGGTTTGGTGGTGGTGAACTCTCTCAGCTTTTGCTTGTCTGTAAAGGTTTTAATTTCTCCATCAAATCTGAATGAGATCCTTGCTGGGTAGAGTAATCTTGGTTGCAGGTTTTTCTCCTTCATCACTTTAAATATGTGCTGCCTGTCTCTTCTGGCTTGCAGAGTTTCTGCTGAAAGATCAGCTGTTAACCTAATGGGGATTCCCTCATGTGTTATTTGTTGTTTTTCCCTTGTTGCTTTTAACATGTTTTCTTTGTATTTAATTTTTGACAGTTTGATTAATATGTGTCTTGGCATGTTTCTCCTTGGATTTATCCTGTATGGGACTCTCTGTGCTTCCTGGACTTGAGTAACTATTTTCTTTCCCATATTAGGGAAGTTTTCTACTATAATCTCTTCAAATATTTTCTCAATTCCTTTCTTTTTCTCTTCTTCTTATGGGACACCTATTATTCCAATATTGGTGTGTTTAATGTTGTCTCAGAGGTCTCTGAGAGTGTCCTCAATTCTTTTTATTCTTTTTTCTTTGCTCTACTCTTCAGTAGTTATTTCTACTCTTTTATCTTCCAGGTCACTTAGCCATTCTTCTGCCTCAGTTATTCTGCTATTGATCCATCTGGAGCTTATTTAATTTCATTTATTGTGTTGTTCATTGTTGCTTATTTCTTCTTTAGTTCTTCTAGGTCCTTGTTAAATATTTCTTGCATTTTCTCTATTCACTTTCCAAGATTTTGGATCATCTTTACTATCATTATTCTGAATTCTTTTTCAGGTAGACTGCCTATTTCCTCTTCATTTGTTAGGTCTGGTGGGTTTTTATCTTGCTCCTTCATGTGTTGTGTGTTTTTCTGTCTTCTCATTTTGCTTTGCTTACTGTGTTTGTGGTCTCCTTTTTGCAGGCTGCAGGTTCGTAGTTCCCGTTGTTTTTGGTGTCTGTCCCCGGTTGCTAAAGTTGGTTCAGTGGGTTGTGTATGTTTCCTGGTGGAGGGGACTAGTGCCTATGTTCTGGTGGATGAGGCTGGATCTTGTCTTTGTGGTGGGCAGTTTCACGTCTGGTGCTGTGTTTTGGGGTGTCTGTGGCCTTATTATGATTTTAGGCAGTGTCTCTGCTAATGGGTGGGGTTGTGCTCCTGTCTTGCTAGTTGTTTGGCATAGGGTGTCCAGCACTGTAGCTTGCTGGTCGTTGAGTGAAGCTGGATGTTGGTGTTGAGGTGGAGATCTCTGGGAGATTTTTGCCGTTTGATATTACGTGGAGCTGAGAGGTCTCTTGTGGACCAGTGTTCTGAAGTTGGCTCTCCCACCTCAGAGGCACAGCCCTGACTCCTGGCTGCAGTACCAAGAGCCTTTTATCCACATGGCTCAGAATAAAAGGGAGAAAATGTAGAAAGAAAGAGAGGGGGGAGAGAGAGAGAGAGAGAGAGAGAGAGAGAGAGAGAGAGAGAGAGGATAAAATAAAATAATTAAAATAAAAAATAATTATTAAGAAAAAAGTTTTTTTAAAAGTAAAACAAAAGCAAATAAAATAAAATGGATGGACAGAACCCTAGAACAAATGGTGAAAGCAAAGCTATACAGACAAAATCTCACAGAGAATCATACTCATACACACTCACAAAAAGAGGAAAAGGGGAAAAAATATAAATCTTGGTCTCCAAGTCTACCTCGTCAATTTGGGATGATTCGTTGTCTATTCAGGTATTCCACCAATGCAGGGTACATCAAGTTGATTGTGGATATTTAATCTGCTGCTCCTGAGGCTGCCGGGAGAGATTTCCCTTTCTCTTTGTTCGCACAGTTCCTGGGGCTCAGCTTTGGTTTTGGCTCTGCCTCTGCATGTAGGTCACTGAAGGGTATCTGTTCTTCGCTCAGACAGGTTAAAGGAGCAGCTGATTCACGGGGTCTGGCTCACTTAGGCCTGGGGGAGGGAGGGGCACGGAGTGTGGGGCCAAACTGCAGCGACAGAGGCCAGCTGGACATTGCACCAGCCTGAGGTGTGCTGTGCCTTCTCCCGGGAAGTTGTCCCTGGATCCTGGGACCCTGGCAGTGGCTTGCTGCACAAGTTCCCCGGGAGGGAGGTGTGGAGAGTGACCTGTGCTCACACACAGGCTTCTTGGTGGCGGCAGCAGCAGCCTTAGCGTCTCATGCCCCTCTCTGGGGTGTGCGCTGTTAGCCATGGCTCGCGCCTGTCTCTGGAGCTCCCTTAAGCAGCGCTCTTAATCCCCTCTCCTCGCACACCAGGAAACAAAGAGGGAAGAAAAAGTCTCTTGCCTCTTTGGCAGGTCCAGACTTTTCCCTAAACTCCCTTCCGGCTAGTCATGGTGCACTAACCCCTTCAGGCTGTGTTCACGCAGCCAGTCCTCTCCATGCGATCCAACTGAGGCCCGAGCCCTTAAACATTTTTAAAACTAGAATATATCTAGGCTTTAATAAGTTTTCACCAAATTCTTGTCTACAACTAATCATGAGAGTTAATTTTTTCTTTTATCATTGTTTTTGTCCTCTGTCAGCTCTGTTTATTCCAAGTGTAGTTCTGATTATATCTAAGTGGGATCTCATATATACTTCACCATATTCAAATATCACAATTGTTGAACAGGCAATCAAACCTAAAGAAGCAATAGGTTTTTAATATAATACTTTGTTTATGTGGCTTGTAAAAAGAAACTGAACAGAAAATACGGCATGCTCAGCATCTTCATCTCATCACTTGACCCTGGAGCTATCTGTGTGTATAGGTTTCTTTACTCTTCCTTAAAATGGGGCACATGCATCTGCTGACATGAGAGTTAAGGTGTATGCAAATCACCTTGACACACAAAAACCACAGTCTAAGTTTCCCACAGATTATTTTTTATAAGGTTCTAACATGCACACATTGTATGGCCTCATGCCTGCTCACAGTAACCCATGGCCAGATGCATTTCCATAGATCAGGGATTTTACAGCAAGCAAGGCAGTTTTGATATTTCATATTTATCTTAATTTTTAAATTTCCAAACAAACATTATTTTGAAAAGATTATTGTGAAAAACAGACCCAGATGTTATTGTCACAGGTAGTTCTAGGTCAAGTCAAACCTGATTTCATTCCATTACTTTCAGATGTTATTTTCTCCCACTTCATACTTCTCTTTTTACTGCTATGGTGAAATTTATTAATTTTGTATAATGTTACCATCTTCATAAACCCTTTGGATATACTCCATCTTTATGCTTCTTGCTCTAATTCCATGGCTATAGTGTCTTAAATCATGTTGAGAATCCAAATTTTTTCTCAATAATTGTCCCATCTCATTGTAAACTATCTTTAAGGACTTATTCTCATTCACCCTTTAATTGTAGTATTTTTTAATTATATGCTTATCCAGTTGTCTGCACTTTTACAGATCCAAGTTTATTTTTTCTTTGGTGGAAATTGATATAAAAAAATCCCTTGACTCTTTTGGATAATTAGAAAGGAAAAGAAGGATTTAAATTAACTATAGTTTTCTTTCATGGGTTTATAGATTTATATATCTGAGAGAAATATATGCAGAACCAAATCTTAAAGCAGGGCACATAAAGTCCTTTATAAAATTTATTGAACTCAAAAAAGTTATAACACATACCTGGAACTAACTGCTAAAAAATCTAACTACTATAAAACATAAACACACCTCCTTTTTTATTGAAATATAGTTGATATTTATATTAGCTTTAGATGTACGGCACAATGATCCAATATTTTTATAGATTATATTCCTTTTAATGTTATAAAATATTGGCTATTTTCCCTGTGCTATAAAATATATTCTTGTATCTTATTTATTTTATACTTAATAGTTTGTACCTCTTAATCTCCTACCCCTATCTTGTCCCCTCCAACCTTCCCTCTGCCCACTGGTAACCACTAATTCTCTATACCTGTAAATTTATTTGTTTGTTTATACTCATTCATTGGTTTCATTTTGTAGATTCTACATACAAATGATAACAGTATTTGTCTTTCTCTGCTGTCTTAATTCACTAAGCATAATACCCTCCAAGTCCATCCATGTTGTTGCAAACAGCAAAATTTATTTATGGCTATTATTCCATACTGTGTGTGTGTGTGTGTGTGTGTGTGTGTGTGTGTGTGTGTGTCTATCACTTCTTATTTATCCAATCATCTGTTAATTGACACTTAAGTTGCTTCCATATCTTGGCTATAGTAAATAATGCTGCTGTGAACATTAGGGTGAATGTAACTTTTCAAATTAGTGTTTTTGTTATCTTTGGATATATACCTAGGAGTGGAATTACTGGATCACATGGTAGTTCTACTGTTATTGTTTCAAGGAAACTCCAAACTGTTTTCATAGTGGCTGTTCCAATTTACATGCCCACCAAAAGGGTACAAGGGTACCCTTTTCTCCACATCCTCACCAATATTTGCTATTTCTAGACTTTTTGATGATAGCCATTCTGACAGGTGTGAGGTCATATTCTTATTGTGGTTTACAATTGTATTTCTCTGCTGATTAGCAATGTTGAGCATCTTGTCATGTACCTGCTCCCATCTGTATGTAGTCTTTGGAAAAATATCTATTCAGGTCTTCTGCCCATTTCTTAGTTGGCTTTTTTGTTGTTGTTGTTATTGACTTGTGTGTAGTATTTATATATTTTTGATATTAACTTGTTATCAGTCATATTATTTGCAAATACTTTCTCCTATTCAGTAGTTTGTCCTTTTGTTTTGTTGATGTTTTCCTATGCTTTTAAGTTTAATTAGTTCCCAATGGATTATTTTTACTTTAGTTTCCTTTGTTCTGGAAGACAGGTTCAGAAACATATTGCTACAATTTATGTAAAAAGTGTTCTGCCTACGTTTTCTTCTAGGAGTTTTATGGTGTCTGGTCTTAGATTTACGTTTTTAATCCATTTTGAGTTTATTTTTATACATGGTGTGAAAAAATATTCTAATTTCTTTCTTTTCCATGTAGCTGTCCCAGTTTTCCCAGCACCACTTATTGAAGAGACTGTCTTTCTCCATTGTATATTTTTGCCTCCTTTGTCATAAATTAACTGACCAGAAGTGCATGGGTTTATTTCTTGGCTCTCTATTCTGTTCCATTGATTTACTTGCCTATTTTTGTGCTAGTACCATGCTGTTTTGATTACTGTAGCTTTGTAATATAGTCTGAAGTCAGGGAGCATGGCCACTTGAGCTTTGTACATTTTTCTCAAAATTCGTTTGGCGATTTGGGGTCTTTTGTGGTTCCATGTAAGTTTTAGGATTATTTGGTCTAGTTTGGTGAAAAATGTCATGGGTATTTTGATAGGGATAGTGTTAAATCTGTAGATTGTGTTGGGTAATATGGACATTTTAACAATATTAACTCATGTAGTCCATGAACAAGGTATCTCTTTCCATTTCTTTACATCATCTGTCATTTCCTTTATCAGTGTTTATTAGTTTACAGAGCATAGGTCTTGCTTTTCTCACCTTAGTTAAGTTTATTCCCATGTATTTTATTTTTTTTTGATGTGATTTTAAATGAGATTGTTTTCTTGCTGTATCCTCCTGATTGTTCATTATTAATGTATGGAAAAGCAAAAGATTATTATGTATTAATCTTGTATTTTGTAACTTTACTGAATTCATTTATTACTTCTAATAGTTTTTGAGTAGAGACTTTATGGTTTTCTATATACAGTATCATGTCATCTGCAATTAGTGAGTTTTACTTCTTTCCTTCTAATATGGAAGCTTTTTATTTCTTTTTCTTTTTTGATTGCTGTGGCTAGGACTTCCAATACTATATTAAATAGAAGTGTCAAGAGTGGGCATCCTTGTCTTACTCCTGATTTTAGAAAAACACTTTCAACTTTTCCCCATTGAGTGTGATATTAGCTGTGGGTTTGTCATAAATGGCCTTTATTCTGTTGAGATATGTTTCCTCTATAGCAACTTTGATGAGAGTTTTTATCATGGGTGGGTGGGAGGTAGAGCTGGAGATGAATGGGCTAGACCCAGAGCCAGATGTGAGCCTGGGTTTCTCCTATACTTAGTGGCCATCAGTCACCTATCAGGGATGGGTGCAGGTGCCAAGTTGCTGGAGCAGAAGCCCTGAGGGTCAGGTCCAAGATGGCTCCATTCCCTCAAAGTGTGTGCTCTCCCTGGCAACAGCACCTTTGCCCCAGAAGCAGCACTGAAGCAAGAGGGGCTGGAGTGGGTGCCTGGTGCAAGCCCGGGCACATACTGGGCTAGTTCCAGCTCACCATTCAGAGCTCCAGATAGCTCCCAATCCACCATCTCTTCGAGTGTCACCAATGGCTGCTGTTGCCCTTTCAGATGCAGTGCCATGTCCAAGGAGGCTCTGTGCCCCCAAGTGGGCACTCCTCCATAATGGCAGCATTTGCCCTAGTGGGGAGCTGTGCTGGAGCTAAAGGAGGCAAAGCTGGCACTCAGCATGGATAGAGCACATGCTGGGATGATCCTGGCACATCAGTGAGACTTCCAGACTGTTTCAGTCTGTTTCATCTACCTTGTTGCTGGGAATAAGTAGTAAGTAAGCATTTGCATGTTCTTCGCAAGTGAAGTCTTGGTTTCTTACAGCCTTCCTATAAGTCCCACTGGCTTTAAACCAGCTAAGGGGACTCATCTTTCTGGAGTCAGACCCTAGGGCTGGGGTACACATGTGGTTGGAATCCCTCACTCCTCAGAAAAGTTCTCCAAGCTTGTGATACACTGCACCCCTTCTGTGTCCTATCCTGGGGCACAAGTCCTGATGTGATTGCTTCTTTTTTCCTACCTGACTCCATGTAGATCTTTCTCTACAGCCTTGGTTGTAGAGATTCTTTCTGCCGTTCTCCAGTTTATTTTCAGTGAGAGTTGCCCTACATGTGTTGTATTTTTGACGTGTTAATAGGGGGAGGTGAGCTCTACATCCTTCTACTCTGCCATCATGACCTGTTTTTTTTTTTTTTTTGGTATTAATAAGGGTTACTAGGGGTTGGACAGATCTGCTGTTTTCCTATTTTAGCAGTCCAACCAAGTGTAAGTTCTGAGAAGAAGGAAATATGATATTACATCCATCATCAGTCCTCACAGGGGTGCTAGTAAAATTCTGATGAGTCTACTCCATGGACTGATTATCTCCAAAATTTTCTACTTCAAATTTTCATGTATTAATATTGCTTTCATTTGAATAATTCTAATTACTTTTCACTAGGCAACACTAATATCTCTATCATTATCAAAATTAATCATTGTTTAGGTATCTTTATTTGTATGATTAATCACTTAAGAGATTCAGACATTTAATAATCAAATAATTTGTGTTGAGTACTTTCATTTATTTCCATTTATGGAAGAAGAAATTGAACAACTGGTGTATCACGTACATTTCTAAATTTCCATTCTCATACTTGTTTAATCTGAAAATTGAATCTAGGCTCCCTGAATTCATGGTTAACATGCTTTATCTACTACTTTCCAGTATCAATATAAATTTGCCCCATTTAAAAAATCTTCTATTTCTAAAATCAGTAGGAATTTGGATTGGGATCTATCAGTAACTATCAAAAATCATGTGACACTTGGAAGAACTAAAATAGAATTCTTTATTTTTCATTAAAATGTTTCATTTTATAGAATATAGTACAATACTTAAAACTAAAATATTATTTTTTTCTAGGTACTTCCATTACCTGGAAATGTCACTTTTTAAACATTAAAATGATCATTTAGAAAGAAGTCAAGACTCATCAAATATCATATTTACCTGTGCTTTTAAGACAATGGATCAACTTTAATTTTCTTTTAAAAAAATTTTAATTTTTAACTATTTTTTTATTTATTTATTTTTGGCTGCTTTGGGTCTCCATTGCTGCATGCAGCTTTCTCTGATTGCAGTGAGCACGGCTACTCTTCATTGCAGTGTGTGGGCTTCTCACTGTGGTGGCTTCTCTTGTTGCAGAGCACAGGCTCTAGGTGCATGGGCTTCAGTAGTTGTGGCACATGGGCTCAGTAGTTGTGGCTCATGGGCTGTAGAGCACAGACTCAGTAGTTGTGGCACATGGGCTTAGTTGCTCCAAGGTATATGAGATCTTCCCAGACCACGGATTGAACCTGTGTCCCCTGCATTGGCAAGCAGATTCTTAACCACTGTGCCACCAGGGAAGTCCAACTTTAATATTCTTATACCAACTTTAACATCTGCAAATTTTCTTTGTACAAATTTCACCTTTGTAAAACATAATATATTATCAAAACATAAAAGTATCAAATTTTATCAAAATATAATTAATTCAACCAATTAAATTTTAGCACATTTTAAAATTCTCAAAAATTTTCTAATTTTTATTAGTTTTACATTTTTATTATAACATTTTAAATGTATTTTGTATTTTTAATGCAATTTTCAATTCAATAATGAATAAAATATAGCTCTTCTCTGGGAGCTCTCTGTATAATTTGAGAGTCAGACAGATAAATGTGTTATTTGCCATGCAGAATAATTATGGAAGGTGCAACAGTAATATTAAGAAAAAAGAGGCTAATTATTGGTATTGGATTAAAGTCAGAAAGCCCTTTGTGGTGGAGACATCTAATGTGAATTTAGAACATGATTACAGTTTACCATGAGAATAAAAATATAGAATTAATTATCTAGGATTAAGTAGATTCACATAAAAGAGGGAAAATGTCCATGTCTGTAATGCAGACACAAGATGCATGATATACAGTGTGAGCACTTATAAGTCTCTAAACAAAAATTATTAATAGTGACAGCACTTTGACAACTTTAAGTGTTAAGAATATTATTCTCTGTCAATAATATTTTTTTAAGTAGAAAGATAGAACAAAATATTTGAATATGTTTAAAGAGATATCATTCTGATTACTAACTCAAAAGATAAATGTAACAGATTTATAATAAAAGCAACTTAAAGCCCAGAGTGGCTTCCTGTCAACAATATTTATTCTTTAAGGAATGCATGGAAATGATAATGGCTTAAAAAAAAAAGAAAAAAAAACTAAAGAAGTACAAAAGTATAGGGAAGTCTGTTTGCTTTGCATCTGACTGTGGACACATTCAAGGAAACACTGGCAGAGACAAGAATAGTGAATTTAAAAAAAAAAAAACCCGAATTGAAAGAAACATTCTATTCAAAGAACTTAATTCTCAGATATTATTAAAGACATAAAATAAGAAAAGATATTTTTCTCTGATGAGATTAACAAAAATTAAAACAAGACAAAACCTAGTGTTGGTTCAGACTCTTCCAAATATTTGCGTTGAGAATTTAAATTGGTACAATACTTTTGGAACACATACCCTTTCCCTATTAATTCTGTTTTTGGAAATTTACTTTGAATACATTGTCTCACATGTTTTTATATTCAACATTAAACAATATATAACTGATATCATGCAGACAAAACAGGTTACTATTATGAGAGAGAGTAAATTGGAGAACCTCTGTACAATCTACTGGTGTCAGGATTTCACAAGAGTTTTTGTGCTTTTTTTTTTTCAACATTTTAACTCTCACATGCAATTTGCATAATTTACCTGTATAAATTAATAAATTAAATCTTAAATGTAGCTCTCCCTCGGATTCACAAGACAAAATTCATGAATCATATCCAAAACCATGAAGAGTTCTGCAGACAATACTCTGTTTTGCACATCCTGATTATATGGAGTCCCTTTAATTTTTATTAATATCGAAGATAATTAGTGGTCTGAGGAATGCACTTTGTGAAATACTGAGCTATATCACAAGCCTTATGAAGACATTTATTTTAAATAAAAGTTAAGGACCCCTTTCAGGAATTCATCATCCCAAACAAAATAATATGCATTGGTAGAGAAGAAGTCTCTTCTTTTTCTTTAATAAACAATCCTAAACTGGTCAAATACATAAGCACATACGTGGAGATTCTTGAATCTCCAAAGCAAATCTATAGATGTAGTGCAAGAAGGGCAGTATGGGACACAATTACTGTGCTCACTTCATCCTAGGACTAATGAAGCATGAGAGAAATAATTGTGAACACACATCAATTTGTCATTTTACATAGCTGCATTGGAATGTTCCTATCTGACACTCTCAAGGATGGATGAAAAATCACATATATCAACAATATTGAGTATAGAATATGCATAATTGGAGGTCAAAGTGTGATTAAAGTTAAAGCCAGATTGGATTCACATCATAGACCATAAATGACAGGTTCAGAAGTATAATGTGATACATTATTTATTTGTGTTTATCAAATTATTATAACATTTTAATAAAATTTATAAAATTCATTGATCTGTATTTTCTAGATATTTTATGTGGATGTGTATGACTTTGATAATAGTGAAAAAAGAAAAAGGGAAAGATGTACTCATTTTAGAAATATTTTCCTCAAAAATAATTTTAAAATACGTTAGAATTTAAAATCCTCATGCTACACTGATGTCACACGCATAAGAATGATTTTCATCTTAACAAAATATGTCAAATGTCTGTTTTCTGTGCCAAGATCTTTACCCTGTGGTGCCTTTGTTTTATGGAGCCACGTCTTTCAAAATATCTGTACCTGTGTCTCTTGACTTTATCATAATGCTTGCATATAAGTAATGATAAATTATCAGTTTAAAAACAATGGATATAAGGAGCAAATTATTGTTCCAGTGATTGCCAGTTACACCAACTTTGTGTAATATACTGTGGTACACACATGTTATGAGGTACTATGATGGTTAATTTAATATATCAACTTAAATGGTCTAAGGGATGCCCAGATAGCTGGTAAAACATTATTTCTGGGTGTGTCTATGAAGAAGTCTCATGAAGAAATAAACATTTAAATCAGTAGATTGAATAAGGAAAATCTGCCTTACCAATGTGGTGGTGGATGGGGATATCATCCAATCCATTGAGGGCCCAAATAGAACTAAAAGGCAGAGAAGGGACAATTCTCACTCTCTTAAGATGCAACATCCATTTTTCTGCCCTTGGACATCAGAACTCCTGGTTTTCATGCCGTTTGACTTTGACTGAATTATACCACCAACTTTCCTAGATCTCCAACTTGCAAACCCCATGTAGTCAGATATCTCAACCTCCCAAATTACATGAGCCAATTCCCATAATAAATCTCCTCTTATATATCAATATATCCTGTTTCTCTGGAGAACTCTGATGAATACAGATGTCATCCACAAACATCATTCTCTCTAAAAAACCTAATCTTAATACATATGTACATTTTGTCTATTTCCTGAAGACTGTACAAGCATTGCAACTAATGAATTCCACTTATTAGTATTTAGTACAAGAATCAAATAAAGTCTGTTATAGTTCATTTTAGCTTGGACTCACTGCTTTGGAGGAGGAAATACATGAAATGAAAAGGCTAAAATATTTTGAATGAGTAGAATTAGAATACAGTTCTAGATTTCTCATTAAGTCCATGTTGGGAAAAAATACCAACCTTTTAAGCAAATATTGCAAATTAAAATATTTGATTTCATATTCTATAATAACTACTGGTTATATTTTCTAAAAGTACTGTTTGTGTATACTTTGTGAATCTGATGCTATGTAATGTACTGAAGAAAGGAGAGGTATTGTATCAAAATGCTTTAAGAAGTCTGGAACTAAGTATATTTTCAAAGTGTTCATGTGAAGAAAGTAACTAAAACTGTAATATATTTTCATAAAATGTTTTAAATACTTTGCTCAGGAAAATCTTACTGAACTGAAGAGAATAACAATTGAATTATAATTGCATGCCTTTATAAACCAAGATACATTTACTGGCTGTGTGTAAATATTAGAATAAAACATTAGGTTGAGTTTTTTCTTAAACTTTACGGAATATTTTCAGTTCTCTAAATAGAAAACTAGTTACCAGATATATCTTATATAGAGTGTGGAAACATATTTTCAATTTTGAAGTATAAATGAGTAATTTACATGAATTAATAAGGAAAAAATGTAGCTAGAGAGGAAGGGCAACTTGTAAAGCTACCAATTCAGTTCTACCAGGTTTTGTTTTATTTAGACTCCATTGTTATTCTCCCATTCTTTAGTTTTGTTAAGGTTTTTCCAAATTTCAAGATTGTTCCTACTGACTAATCTCATTAGGAAGTTTTATTTTGTTTTTACTACTGATTTCTCTGCTCCTTGACTGATGGTAGTATTATTTATTAATGCAATTGTTATTATAATTAAAATTTTAAAGGTATAGAAAGTTAATAGTACTTTGGATATTCAAAGTCAATAATTGTTTTAAAAGTTTATATATTTCATATATATTTCAGTTGTTTTCATAAAATGTATAACACATTACTGATAATCAAGGAATTCCCCTATCCCAATCATTTTCTTAACTTCCATAGCAACCATTTATATGCCTTGGACTTGAGTCTTTTTCATCTCTTGTTCTATCCCTATCTATCTATCTATCTATCTACCTACCTACCTACCTATCCCCCCTATTATCTATCTCTGTGTCTATAACTATATCTTATATACACATATACTTATCTATATATGAATTTTTGTATCATCTATCTGTATCTCTGTATATATAATCTATATATCTAAATGTCTATCTATAAAACCAGTGCAGATTTATATAGTCATATATAAGTGTTTGCTCTTCTGGTGAATATTCAATTCATCTTCAGATGGTGCTATTGTATTATGTTTCAAATTTACTTTTTAAAAAAATTTCTTATATTAAATGTTCACATCTTTTTATCATTCTGGTTTCTCTTATGTATTTTTAAAAATCATTTGTTAATTTTTATCTGCAGTTTATCATTTATATTGACATACATACTTTAAAATAATTACTGGATGACAATGTTTTACTGTTTTATGTATTTTCTATCATATATTTAAACATGTATGGTATGTTTTATCACTAAACCCATAATTTTGTTTAATTTGAAAAATCTACTTATATTTGTATATGCTGTTATTATTGAGTGTTGTTTAATTCATTCTTATACTAGGCATAAATTTAATATTCCATGTTATTTATTTTTCATCTGTTTTTAAATTGAAGTGTAGTTGATTTACAATATTGTGTTAGTTTCAGGTGTACAGCAAAGTGATTCAGTTAAACCTATATACATTCTTTTTTAATATTCTTTTCCATTAAGCTTTATAGGAGGATATTGAATATAGTTCCCTGTGCTATACAGTAGGACCTTGTTGTTTATCCATTCTTATATACTATTTTATACCTGCTAACCCCAAACTCCCAATACATCCCTCCCCCACCCCTCCTCCCCCTTGGCAATTACAAAAGTCTGTTCTCTATGCCTGTGAGTCTGTTTCTGTTTCATAGATTAGTTCATTTGTATCATAGTTTAGATTCCACATATAAGTGATATGATATGGTATTTGTCTTTCTGACTTACTTCACTTAGTCTGATAATCTCTAGTTCCATCCATATTGCTGCAAGTGGCATTATTTCATTCTTTTTTTATGGCTGGGTAGTATTCCATTGCATATATGTACCACATCTTCTTTATCCATTCATCTGTTGTTGGATGCTTAGGTTGTTTCCATGTCTTGGCTATTGTAAATAGTGCTGCTATGAATATAGAGATGCATATATCTTTTAAAATTATAGTTTTGCTTGGATATATGCCCAGGAGTGGGATTGCTGGATCATATGGCAACTATATTTTTATTTGGGGGGGAACCTCCATACTGTTTTCCATAGTGGCTGCACCAATTTACATTCCCACCAATAGTGTAGGAGGGTTCCCTTTTCTCCATACCCTCTCCAGCATTTGTTATTTGTAGACTTCTTAATGATGTCCATTCTGACCAGTGTGAGGTGGTACTGCACTGTAGTTTTGATTTTCATTTTTCTGCTAATTAGCGATGTTGAGCAGCTTTTCATGTGCCTGTTGGCCATCTGTATGTCTTCTTTGGAGAAATATCTATATAGGTCTTCTGCCCTACTCTATGTTATTTCTGACTTTTTTTCACTTTTAGGCTTTTAATGTGTCTTGTATGTATTTTGTGATTCCAATTATGCTTTTCACAATAAAAGCCAATACATAAAATGTAAAGAATAGTATCTAATTTCCCTAGGATGTCTGTTGGTATAAATATGAACAAATTACATATGTTTAAGTCTGTGAAGATTTTTATTCTTTTCTGGTGACAGTGTCTATCTTTATTAATTATACATTCTTCTAAATTACCATACTTTATATGTCTTGATATTAGATAGGCCATGTCTATGTGTTAATTTGTTCTTTTAGAGTTATTTTGAGTAGTCATGCAACTTAATAATTCCTTATGAAATTTAAAATTCCTAATTAAATACATTTTTGTTAAATTTTATTAAAATTGTGTTGTTTATAAATGAGTTTGGTAGAAATTGACATCTAAACAACTTGTACCTTTCAATCTCACAAATTTTTTATCTTTCTCTTATTTGCACTGTGTGTTAATATCTTATATTTTGTTGATAGATATATTCCTAAGCATCATTTATTTTGGTGCTTTCATTAACATAATCCTTTTTAAATTAAATTTTCTGATTTTAATTGCTGGCAAGTAGAAATGTTATGGAGTTTTATATGTTTGTCTGACTTCTGCCACAACTGATAAACTCACTTATTAATTCAAATATTCTGTCATTGGAGTCTCTTGAATTTACTGTGCTGAAAACTTTATCATCTGTAAATCACTGCAACGTTTTAGTCTTTACTTTCTACTCTCCATGCTTTTTAGTTGTCCTCTCATCCTCTCTCCCCTCATTCTTCTCCTTATCCTCCTTTCTGCCTTCTTATTTTTTAAACCTTATTATATTTAATAAGGACTTAGGACTTAAACTAAAATATTAAAGAGGTGGAGGAATATAGAGTATTTTTAATCTCTAACATGTTAATACCCCTTTGGTCCTTATTGTCTTTTGTTCTCTCCCTACCCCTCCTCCCCTTTTTTCCCCTCCTCCCTAGAATATTCTTATTTTTACTAGATGTAGTGTTTCCATTTCATTTTTTTCTTTGATTCAATAAAATTTAGACATTTTATTTTAAATTTCAGACAAATAGATTTGAGGAGGTAGGACTACTTAGGTGATTTAGGTTTGTAAATGTTTTTTGAAAAGAATGTTCTGTCTACATTTATTTGTGTGCAAGCTTTTAATTGTGCTCTTCAAATATATTCTACATTTTCTTACTGTTTCAAAGCAAGGAATTTTAAAAATTTGTGAATTTTTCACATCTCTACTGAATTGTCTCAGAATTTCCTTTTTGTATTTCAATTTAAGGTATATTTGATGCATAAAAAATTTGTGATTATTTTTTCTTTATGGATATTATTCATTTAATCATTAGTTAAATATTCACTCTTACTCTCACTTATTTTTATCTCAGTTATGTTATGCTGCAGTTGATAGTGATATACAAACTTTTTTGAGAGTTGGAAATATTTTCCAGGTAGATAGATAAATACAGATGTACATATTGATATTATTTATTTGTTTAAAGTTAATACTTATTTAGCTAAGCAATGTAGTGACCAAGTTCTTTGTCACTGTGTCATGTATCTAATTCTGCATTTGTTTCTTTTTTTCTTTTTTCTAAGGCTCAACATTCTGGGTTTCCTATGGGGAGATGTTTAGAGTTTTATTTATATAATGAATTATTACTTCAGAAAAAAAAAGTCAGAATTTTCAAATACATAGAGATCATTACTGATTTATCTATACTAAATTTGTGGACAGCTTATCTGTTACATAAAATATTTTATGTCTATAGTTATAAGTAATTGACAAGTCCTTTTTAAAAAAAATTTGGTGAAATATAACAAAATTTACCATTTTTAACTGTTTTAATTGTACAGTTCAGGGGTATTAACTATACTCACTTTTTTGTGTAACCATTACTACCAACCATCTCCAAACTCTTTTGTTTTGCAAAACTGAAGCTCTGTATCCATTAAATACTAAATACCTGCCCATTCTCCCCTTACCCCTGCCCCTGAAAACCACCACTCAACTTTCTGACTGAATTTAACTACTCAAGGTACCTCATATAAGTTGAACCATGTAGTATTTGTCTTTATGGGAGTGGCTTATTTCATTTAGCTTAATGTCCTCAGGGTTCATTCATGTAGTAACTGTGTGTCAGAGTTTTCTTCCTTTTTAAAAGTGAATAATATTCCATTGTATTTGTACACCATATTTTCTTTATATACATCTCTGTTGATGAACACTTGGCTTGCTTCTACCTCTTGGATACTGAGAATAATGCTGCTATGACCATGAGTGTACAGATATCTCTTTGAGACCCTGCTTTCAATTTTTTGGTGTATATACCCAGAGGTGATATTGCTTAATCATATGGCAATTCTATTTTTAAGTTTTTACGGAAGTGCCATACAGTTTCCCACAGCAGCTACACTATTTAACATTCCCATCAACATTATACAGGATTCCAGTTTCTCCACATCCTCACCAGTACTTATTTGCTGTTTTGTTTTGTTTTGTTTTATAGTAGTGATCCTAATGGGTTTGAGGTAATATTTCATTGTGGATTTTATTTGCATTCCCTAATGATTAATGATATTGAGCATCTTCCTATGTGCTTGTTAGCCATTTGTATATCTTCTTTATAGAAATTTATTGAAATGTTTTGCCCATTTTTGAATCAGGTCGTTTATTTTTTGTCATTCAATTATAGGCAGTCCTCTTGGTTTGCATTTCAAAAAGGTTCTTGTAGAATACAATATACATGTGTGTATATACATCTATGTTATATTTATAGAGAGAGGATAATGTTTTAATATAATAATAGAATATGATAAGATGATATAGCTACATTTAAATTTCATGAAGGTTATTATAATACAATGGAATACTAAATTTTCCAAAGAAAATAGTAAATGGTATATAAGAGGATACATATTTTCTGAAATATGAAATATAACTGAAAATATTTTCCTCAGTTACCAATTTAATTCATTTTTTGTAAAGAAGTACTAAACGTATTCTGCAATAAAAAATTTTTTTGGTCAAAACTCAGGGGCCACTAAGAAATGTAATATACTCATTTTCTTTTATCTTGCTTTTTTTCCCCTTCAAATATATTGTGATTAAATAGACACTACAAACATATTCAAGTACTAAAATATTGGATTACTAATATGTTAAATTAATATAAATGAAAGCATAAATTCATGGATTTTAAAGTAAAAATTACATTGATCCTTATACCAGAGTAGCATCTTTGAAAATATCACCATGATAACAGAAAAAATAATGAAAATGAATGAGAAAATAATATATTCACTTAGAGTAATAAAGGGGATTGACTTCCCTGGCCATCCAGTGGTTAAGTCTCCATGCTTCCACTGCAGGGATCACAGGTTTGATCCCTGGTTGGGGGACTAAGATCCTGCATGCCATTCAGTACAGCCAAAAATATTAAATAATAAAGGGGAGGGCTTCCCTGGTGGCGCAGTGGTTGAGAGTCCGCCTGCCGATGCAGGGGACACGGGTTCGTGCCCCGGTCCGGGAAGATCCCACATGCCGCGGAGCGGCTGGGCCTGTGAGCCATGGCCGCTGAGCCTGCACGTCCGGAGCCTGTGCTCCACAATGGGAGAGGCCACAAAAAAAAAAAAAAAAAAAAAAAAAAAAAAAAATAATAATAATAATAATAATAAAGGGGAAATGCATGCAGATGTAAACATTATAAAATAGTATATTTAATTTGATATAAGCACATTCTAAAATCTCAAGTAGATGATTTGACAAGAAAATATAAATTTTTAAAAATTGTGTGAAGCAGAAACAAACCTGGATGGAATCTGTAATGTATAATGATCATAAAACCCAAACAAAACCAAACAGAAATATAAAACCAAATAAAAGCTTAGTATATTTTAGGACAGAAAGCTTAGGATTGGCCCCAAGACATTGAAGTTTAACTGACCTCAACTAATCCTAAATTCTGCAATTAAAATTGTGGGTTTTTATTTTTAACATACTTCACAGTATTGAAATTTAAAAGAGCTTAGAATAATTGGTGAAAATAGAAAACTCTCAGATGTCTTTCATTCTTACCGTCATCCATCTGTGAGCCACATCAAAAATTACACTTAATTTGAGGTCACATTTTCTGACTAATTTCCCTAATGTAGCAAATTTTATGTTTATGACTATGCAAGTATTATCTACAACATGGACATTTGTATGGTCCAGTGGTTAAAGATATAGGTTTCCAAGTCAAAATGTCTGATTAAATTTTTGCTTTGCCACTTATTCTCCATGTGAACTGAAGCAGATGTCTTAAGTTTCTAAATCTGTGTATTTTTATTTATATTATAGGAGCTATGATGATAATAAATGGCCATCTTTCATAGAATTACTGTAAAGACTAAAAGAGTTAGCATACATGACGTCACACATACTCTAAAAAGTTCATGGTATGAAAACACATCTAGAAAAGAGGGGTGAACGGGGGTCTAAAGCTCAGATCTACTGCTTACTAATTTCTTATGGGCTAATTGCACTATAAATTTGTGTTTATATTTAAAAAGGCTATATTATTTATTTTATTTCCCAAAGATTGTTTTGAGGTTTTAATGATTTAATTCATGAAAAGGGCTTAGTACAGGGACTAGTAAAGAAAACAAGTCAATATCAACTACTGTTTAAATAAATTATAACCATCAAAATATTGTTTTTGCAATATCTTCCTTTTATTCGCATGTACCTCACCTCACCCTCACGGTAAACCCAATTCATGTTTCCCACTGTGTGTGGCTGCAAGCTGTATGTACATGACTGGTTGAAGGGTGATTATGAAAGCACACACACATAGACACACATAACACAAGTATAAGACACAATACTTGTGTGTGTGTAAACATATTTACTTCATACAGATTATGAATATATTCATCTAATTTATTTGAATTCTTCCTGAGCTACCTCACAGTAGGTATCATGACATGATACTCAATTCAGGCTGTGACTTGGAATTATTCACTCATACACCAGTATGATTAAGCAGTCTTATGGTATGTCAGTTTGATTTTGTAAGTTACTAAAATTGTTACTTATTTTACATTCCCTAGTTTTTTCCAATTTTTTTTATTGTTTTAAAACACTTTCAAATATTTAGAAGAGATTTATAGGCAAATCAACAGTTTTGTAAACATCATTCAGGGCTTCTAACGTAATTTGCTCCCAGTTCTAGAAACATCTGTCATTTGATATAATGTTTTATGTTAATTCATGGAAAAAAGAAAAATATCACATAAAATGAGATATATTTTATTATAATAAATTATGGAAACATAGTTTTATGGAACCAACTTAAATAATTACTGGTATTGTAAACAAGTTTAGGAAGATAAATGCCAATTTTTTTTTCCTTTTTTTTTTTTGCGGTACGTGGGCCTCTCACTCTTGTGGCCTCTCCTGTTGTGGAGCACAGGCTCCAGACACACAGGCTCAGCAACCATGGCTCACGGGCCCAGCCGCTCCGCGGCATGTGGCATCTTCCCAGATCAGGGCATGAACCCGTGTCCCCTGCATCGGCAGGTGGACTCAACCACTGAGCCACCAGGGAAGCCCCAATAAATGCCATTTTTAATGAAGAATTTTCTCACAATTGTGTTATGAATCTAAATACTACATGAATATGTCAGAACCCAACAAATTTTATACAAAGTGTTTTTCACTGGGTAAATTCTAGAAGTTCAGAATGAGATCACTATGTCTCCTCATTAGGGTTTTAAAAATACAAAATTTACCTAATTTACCTACGTCATGATTCAAGGACACTTCATAAGAATGATGTTTAAAAAAAGAAACATGGAATTTAGTTTTAGACAGTAGAACAGAAATTTTTCCTTTTTAGTTAAATTGCAATAATCTGTATTGTCAATGAAAGTTTACCTAAACTTTGTTAAATTATCAAGCCCACAGTTTATTTTTAAATGAATCATATTTCACATTATTTATCACATACAACACATAGCTCCTTAATTTTATACTATTTTAGAGTTATGAGCCACTTTGAATAATTTTCTTAATATTAATTCCATAATGTGTACTATATACTTGTTTAGCTATAATGGTCATTCTCAATGTGTTTTAAAATTCATGTCAATCAGTTTTTAATTTCTTCTAAAGAGAGGCTTATATTTATGATCATATAATTGCTCTAAATTGTGTTTACTGTTATAGAAGATTGAAATAAGTTAAAGACCCTGAATAGCCAAAGCAATCTTGAGAAAGAAAAATGGAGCTGGAGGAATCAGGCTCCGACTTCAGACACTATACTACAAAGCTACAGTAGTCAAGACAGTAAGGTACTGGCACAAAAACAGAAATAGAGATCAATGGAACAGGATAGAAAGCCCAGAGATAAACCCAGGCACCTATGGTCAGTTAATCTATGACAAAGGAGGCAAGGATATACAATGGAGAAAAGACAGTCTCTTCAACAAGGGGTACTGGGAAAACTGGACAGCTACATGTGAAAGAATGAAATTAGAATATTCTCTAACACCATATACAAAAATAAACTCAAAATGTATCAAAGACCTAAATGTAAGACTAGAGACTATAAAACTTTTAGAAGAGAACATAGGCAGAACACTCTTTGACATAAATCACAGTAATATCTTTTTGGATCCACTTCCTAGAGTAATGAGAATAAAAACAAAAATAAACAAATGGGACCTAATTAAACTTAAAAGCTTTTGCACAGCAAAAGAAACCATCAACAAAACAAAAAGACAACCCACAGAACAGGAGAAAGTATTTGCAAATGATACAACTGACAGGGGATTAATCTACAAAATCAACTATACTTCATTAAAAAATTAATTAAAAAAATTTTTGTAAGCATCAAAAAAAAAGATGTGATACATATACACAATGGAATACTACTCAGCCATAAAAAAGAATCAAGTAATGCCATTTGCAGCAACATGGATGGACCTAAAGATTATCATAAATGAAGTAAGTCAGAGAAAGACAAATATCATATGATATCACTTATATGTAGAATCTTACAAAAATGATACAAATGAATTTGTTTACAAAACAGAAACAGACTCACAGACATAGAAAACAAACTTATGGTTACCAAATGGAAAAGGTGGGGGAAGGATAAATTAGGAGTTTGTGATTAACATATACACACTACTATATACAAAATAAAAAGGACTGACTGTATATAGCACAGGGAACTATACTCATTATTTTGTAATAAGCTAAATGGGGAAAGAATCTGAAAAATGATATACCTGAATCACTTTGCTGTACACATGAAACTAACACAACATTGTTAGTCAACTATATTCCAGTGTAAAATAAAAATTTTAAAAAAATCAAATAAATGATTTGAATGCAATGGTTTATTAAATATGAATATTAAAATAGAATGATTTACTACATATTATAATATGTACTTCAATAATGCAGTGCATAAATGTAAAAATATTTTCAAAATATGTTTGGGTGTAAACTGTACCTAACATTTAAGCTTGATGTCAGGCCAACTCCATTTGTTTACTAGATGCTCTATTATTCAAATCAGAAAATAGAAAAGTAAGAAATGA
This sequence comes from Lipotes vexillifer, assembly GCF_000442215.2. Taxonomy (NCBI): domain Eukaryota; kingdom Metazoa; phylum Chordata; class Mammalia; order Artiodactyla; family Lipotidae; genus Lipotes; species Lipotes vexillifer. The sequence continues at coordinate 691,009 of NW_006796479.1, read as the reverse complement.
AAGTCAACAAAAATATGCTTTCTGAATCCAGGCAGGATATATCTGAATGCAGATATCACAGTTTACTTACCAGGTGAATATGCCTGTAACTGGAACATTGTTATTTATCCTTCCAGGGTAAAGCTTAGACAGTCATGTTGTATTGCTTCAATTGCTTCACCAAAGCTCCAGCAATTGTTTGTAACAAACACTCCCAAGCTCAGTAGTCTCAAACAACACGTTTTTCTCTATTACAGGTCTATATATTAGTACAGTGGCTCTGCTTCAGAGTACTGGCCAACTTGGTTTGGCTTTGGGCTGCAGTAGGTTTCAGGTCTGTTCCTGGGTCTCTACATTCTCTTTGTACCAGCAGCTAGCTAAGCATGTTTTTTCATGACAGATCATTAAAGCACAGACTGGAAACAAACAGTGCTTTTTAAAGCCCTGGCTCAAAACTGGCCTGTAAGTCTGCCCATATTTTCTTGCCCAAAGCAAGTCATGTGAATACAGACAAATCAGTGGGACTGAAAAGTACATAAAATAAAGCATGTGGGGCATTAAAACCTCACATGGCAAAGTGTGAACATATAATTCCAATACAGGGAGAGAGTAGAAAACTGAGGATAATAACCCACCTCCCCCCTCACACACACACAAACCTAGTCATTCTGTCCAAATTTAGGAATCAGACAAGAAGATATACCTCCTCAGTAGTGGAGTGAGGAAAAAGTAAGAGTCTTAGGGTTACTAACATATCTCTGTTCACAATATAAAAATATCAATAACAGGGAAGAAAAATTCCCCTTTAAAAACTGGTACATAATTATTGCTGTACTGAGTAACAATGATAATACAATCAGCATAAAAACAAGTTTGATTTAAATAGGGCCTTTTCAGAGAGTCAGGAAGGATAATTTCATCTTAACTGAAAATGAGAGACAATGATTATTTTAGATGTCAAAGATCACACACATTGCAATTTCTACAGGCCTCATTCCTTGACAGCTTAAAGAAATTTAGAGGAATTGAAACAAAGATTCCTTCGAGCCCCATTGTTCTACTTTGAAGTTATTACATCACAGATTTTGCTCCAAAATTTATGTTGGGACTAAGACCCTTTACAGAATTTGGACTTTTAACAAGAAAATACTATTCCAAGATGCATTGTGTGTGAGCAAATTGATTGTCTCATTTTTGGATACTGCTAGTTGTACTATACTGCAGGAGAATTTAACCGGACAAAACAGTGGTATTTACGTTGTCCAATTATCAGCTCAAACGCTTTTCAGGGATGATAGTTTTTTAAAAAACTTAAATGAGGCTAAAAAAGGGAAAAATAAATATAGAAACAGATTAAGTTTTTCTTAAATGCCTTTTTGGAGCATATTTTAAAATAACTCCTGGAATGAATAATGTATAATATATATTATATATATATATAATATATATAATATATCCAGATAGAAGCAGAACAAAGAGCCTACTCCTGAATCTTTGAATAGATTAGAATCTTTGTTCTAGATTAGTATCTTTGTTCATTTACCTCCTTTAAAATTTCCTTTCCTTTCAAAAACCAACATAAAACTAACTGACTTCCTACAGCACCATTCACAAAAAACTTTTCATAAAGTAAGCAAAAATAGGTGAGTGTGACTGATGAAGGTTAAATTTTGCCTGTAGCAACAGAGATTTTTGGTTTTAATATAGATTTTTGCTGAAACTTTTTAAGGATTATAAGCTACTTTTGTTTTATTAAGGTATCCATATCCATTCAATACTGAGAATATTGATATTTTAAAGTTAATAAATTTCATCAGCAATAAAATATCACTTGTTCATTTAATATATTAACATTTTTTAACATCTTATTGGAGTATAATTGCTTTACAATGTTGTGCCACTTTCTGCTGTACAACAAAGTGAATCAGCTATATGTATACATATATCCCCATATCCCCTCCCTTTTATGTCTCCCTCCCACCTTACATATCCCAGCCCTCTAGGTGGTCACAAAGCACTGAGCTGATCTCCCTGTGTGATGCAGCTGTTTCCAACTAGGTGTCTAGTTTACATTTGGTAGTGCATATATGTCAATGCTACTGTCTCATTTCGGCCTTACCCTTCCCCCTCCCCTTGTCCTCAAGTCCATTTTCTACATCTACATCTTTATTTCTGTCCTGCCCCTAGGTTCACCAGAACCTTTTTTTTTTTTTTTAGATTCCATATATATGTGTCAGCATATGGTATTTGTTTTTCTCTTTCTGACTTACTTCACTCTGTATGACAGACTCTAGGTCCATCCACCTTGCTACAAATAACTCAATTTCATTTCCTTTTATGGCTGAGTAATATTCCATTGTAAATATGTGCCTCATCTTCTTTATCCATTCATCTGTCAGTGGACACTTAGATTGCTTCTATGTCCTGGCTATTGTAAATAGTGCTGCAATGAACATTGTGGTACATGACTCTTTTTGAATTATAGTTTTCTCAGGGTATATGCCCAGTAGTAGGATTGCTGGGTCATATGTTCCTTGCTAATAGGTATTTCAAAAGGGATATATTACAATGTATGAGATTCACAAAAATACAGCATGAAAAACAGAACAGTTACTTAAACACAAAAAATCCTTGTACTTAAAATTTTTGCAAATTCTAGGGCTTCCCTGGTGGCGCAGTGCTTGAGAGTCCACCTGCCGATGCAGGAGACGCGGGTTCGTGCCCCGTTTCGGGAAGATCCCACATGCCGCGGAGCGGCTGGGCCCGTGAGCCATGGCCGCTGAGCCTGCGCGTCCGGAGCCTGTGCTCCGCAAATGGGAGAGGCCACAACAGTGAGAGGCCCGCATAACGCAAGGAAAAAAAAAAAAAAAAATTTTTGCAAATTCTAAAAATAAAATGGTATAATGTAGTTAATCATGAACTAAATGGTATTCTTATGCAAATAGATGGAAGGATTCCAAACACAGTTTCTTATAACACTCCTAAATAGAAGTTAATGGCAATATCTTTGCTGAATTCTGATGGTTATTTTTTTTAACAGGAGTAGATTGTAGATTAATGGATGGGCTTCATAATTGTTACAGCAGCTTTTTTTTCTTATATATGCTTTTGGAAGCTATTACAAAATTGATTGCTAAACTGTGATGTGTTGAGAATGTATTATCTACCATGCTCTGTGCTAAAGGTTGGCATACAGTTGGTCTTCTGATGCTTTTCAGGAGACTTGCAACTTTTCTAATTTGCTTTAAATCACACAAGTAAGGATTAGTGTACAGATTCAAACTCATACTCTAGCTATGTTATTTTAATCCCTGTGTAATATAACTTAGTTCCCTGCAATAAACATTGCCAGATGACATAATGATTGTGTATCCAAAATGATTTAGATATGCATCTGTCAATGAAGGTGACTTTCATCAGCACAAATTCACTGCGCATCTATACTGATTTTTTTACTGTCATTAGATAAACAAGAATGACTATACCCATAATAGATGTGGCAAAAAAATGAAGGTACTGGGCACTCTGCAGAAAATTAAAAATAAAAGTTATCTTTTTGCTAAAAACAAACCAATTACATAGAAAGTATTTTCACATTGCACTAAGATAATATTCATTAAGGCTATCAACGTATCCTTAAAGAGGCATTCTACATCTAAGTAAATTTGGGAAACACTGAATTAAACACATTTAAAACCCTTGCAGGAATTTTCAGAGCATTTAATATGCAAACTCATAAACGTATGTCACTTAGAAGTTAATATAATATTCACCATACCTCCAATTCAAATTGTTATAGAATCACTGTTTCCCTCCTCACATTTTTTTAATCTCAAGGAATTAGAGTTTCACCAGTACATGCATTGCAGTTAGAGGAAGACTGGGATGATATAAGAAGACTTCAAGGCAGAGGTTGAAGAAGTTGTGAAAATGTTAAATTCATCTAATTGGAAGGAAGAGCATAGACATTTCAGCTATTTTGAAATGAAAAACTCAAAGACAGTGAAAAAACTGTTACTTGATTAGAAGAAGGCTTCCATGTAAGAACATATTATTTCTGCTGTCATTGAGATAAATGTCAGTGGACAGTGAGGAAATGAAATGTTGAATATAGATTCAAGGAACAATAAATGTATAAGGCATCTCAAAACAGAGTAATAATGTGGAGAAAATATTGTAATAAAAATTGTATTATATTTAGTAATAAGTATCAAGGAGGTGGAGGAAAAGACAATAATACATGTAAAAGAGAAAGGGAATAATTTGTAGATTAAGGAGCTCGAAGGTGCCTATCCTTGGAAAGGGTATGGGATGCTGCTTTCTATGAGGCAGAAAGGCACTAACTCAGAGGTTCTCACCTGTGACCACTTGCTCAGCAGCTGTCACCTGGGAACTTGTTTGAAATGCAAACTCTTAAGACTCTGTCTTAGCTTGGTTTGTGATAACAAATTTCCATAGACTAGAGGGCTTAGACCAAAAATATTTTTTCTCACAGTTTTAGAGGCTACAAGTTCAAGATCAGGGTGCTAGCATGAGGAAGTTCTTGGTGTAAGCCTTTTACCTGGTTAAGAGAGGGCTGCTTTCCTACTTACCTCTAGAAGTGGAGGGGTGGGTACCTGGAAATCTGTGGTTTTACAAGCCCTTCCAGGTGTGTCTATTTTTCTTTAATTTTGAGAACCAATGCATTTGATGTTAATTCTGAGGATATATTGATGTTTTCAAAAAGATAGTGTATCTTCAAAGAATTTGACATGAAAAGCTCAGAAAATATAATGATCAAAGCTTCAGCCTTGGGCTTCCCTGGTGGCGCAGTGGTTGAGAGTCCGCCTGCCGATGCAGGGGACGTGGGTTCATGCCCCGGTCCAGAAGGATCCCGCGTGCCGTGGAGGCTGGGCCCGTGAGCCATGGCCACTGAGCCTGCATGTCCGGAGCCTGTGCTCTGCAGTGGGAGAGGCCCGCGTACCACTAAAAAAAAAAAAGCTTCAGCCTTTAAGAAAGATTAGATTAGGTCATTGATTGAGAATGAAGAAGAGTGAGGATTAAGGACTCCCATGAAATGCAATGCAATTTTTACAAGATATAAATTAAAGGAAAGAGGAAGATACCAGTGAAACAAGAAAAGATGAAGTATTTGATTTACTTAAACCAGTTTCTCAAAAAATGTTCTGCAGGGACTTCACTGGCAGTCCAGTGTTTAAGACTCTGCATTGGTTTGATCCCTGGTTGGGGAACTAAGATCCCACAGGCCACGCGGGTGTGGCCAAAATAAGAAAAAATCTACACCCTAAAAGCATGAATGGTGAAAGCAGACAGAATGGATGACACATAATCAGGTGTATTTTTTTTTTACTGGCTTTGCTGGGGTTCTCCAGAGAGCTTGTGATTCTGTTGTGCTATTAGCATTGAAAATAACAACCATTTTTAAATTGGATTATTTTGCTATTGAGGTTGTATGAGTTATTTATATATTTTGGATACTCACCCCTTATCAGATACATCATTTGCAAATATTTTCTCCCATTCTCTACTTTGCCTTTTCATTTTGTTGATCATTTCTTTTGCTACAAGGAAGCTTTTTAGTCTGATGTATTACACTGGGTTATTTTTATTTATTTATTTTTTGCAGTACGTGGGCCTATCCCGTTGCGGAGCACAGGCTCTGGACACGCAGGCTCAGCAACCATGGCTCACAGGCCTAGCTGCTCCACGGCATGTGGGATCTTCCCGGACCGGGGCATGAACCTGTGTCCCCTGCATCAGCAGGCAGACTCTCAACCACTGTGCCACCAGGGAAGCCCCTACGCTGGTTTATTTTTTATTTCATTGATTGTGCTTTAGGTGTCATATAAAACAAAAAATCATTGTCAAGGAGATTTTTCCCAGTGTTTTCTTCTAGGATTTTTAATGTGTCAGGTTTTACATTTAACTCTTTAATCCATTAGAGTTAATTTTTGTGAGTATGTAAGACAGAGGTCTAGTTTTATTCTTTTACATGTGAGTTCCTGATTTTCCCAGCATCATTTATTGAATATACTGTCTTTTCTCCATTGAGCATTCTTGGCTCCTGCTATCACCAAATAGACGAGACAGCAAATGCTGGCAAGAATGTAGAGAAAAAGGAACCCTTGTGCACTGTTGGTAGGAATGTAAATTGGTGCAGCCACTATAGAAGACAGTATGGTGGTTTTTCAAAAAACTAAAAACAGAACTACCATATAACTCACCAATACTGCTTCTGGGTATATATCTGATAGAAACAATATCACTATGTCAAGGAGATACCTGCACTCTCATGTTCCATTATTTACAATATCCAAAACACATAAACAACCTAAGTGTTCATTGAGAGATAAATGGATAAAGTAAATGTGAGATATATACATACACACATAGAGAATGAAATATTATTTTGTCATAAAAAAAGCAAGGAAATCCTGACATTTGCAACAACATGGATGGAACTTGAGGGCATTAGGCTAAGTGAAATAAGTCAGACAGAGCAAGACAAGTACTATAGGATCTCACTTGTATATGAAATCTGTAAATAAACTTATAGAAAAAGAGATCAGATTTGTGGTTGCCAGAGCTGGGGCATGGGGTGGAAGAATTGGGTGAAAGTTGTCAAAAGGTACAAACTTCCAGTTATAAGATAAAGAAGTACTGGAGATATAATGCACAACATGATGGCTCTAATTAACACTGCTGTATGGTATATTTGAAAGTTAAGAGAGTATATCTAAAAGTTCTCATCACAAGGAAAAAACATTTGTGAATATATAAAGTGATGGATACCAACTTACTGTGGTAATCACTTTGCAATATGTGTATTCAAGTCATTATGCTGTAAATGTTAAACTTATACAGTGTGGTATGTCAATTATGCTTCAATGAAATTGAAAAAAAGAAAGAAAGGAACATTCATACAATCCTGACTCCTTAGAGGAAGGTGTGAAATTAGAATCTGAATGATGTCTGAGAATATAGGAGGGGACTGAGATTTAGATTTCCCCACAAATGCAAAAACTAGATTCTTTAGTTGAGATGCTGTTTTCAGATATAAGGATACTTAGGTTATCATTGATGAAACAGTTCCAGGTGATAAAGACCTATGTGGTGCCACAGTGTTAATGAATAATTTCACTAGGCTTTGGCCGTCACGGGACTCAGTCAATTTCTAAAACTGTATATCTCCTTGTTTACAGTTTCCTTTGCTGTGCAAAAGCTTTTAAGTTTCATTAGGTCCCATTTGTTTATTTTTGTTTTATTTCCATTACTCTAGGAGGTGGGTCAAAAAACCTCTTGCTGTGATTTATGTCAAAGAGTGTTGTTCCTACGTTTTCCTCTAAGAGTTTTGTAGTGTCTGGTCTTACATTTAGGTCTTTAATCCATTCTGAGTATATTTTTGTGTATGGTGTTAGGGAGTGTTCTAATTTCATTCTTTTACATGTAGCTGTCCAGTTTTCCCAGCACCACTTACTGAAGAGACTGTATCTTCTCCATTGTATATCCTTGCCTCCTCTGTCATAGATTAGGTGACCATGTCTGTGTGATTTTATCTGTGGGATTTCTATCCTGTTCCATTGATCTATATTTCTGTTTTTGTGCCAGTACCATATTGTCTTGATAACTGTAGCTTTGTACTATAGTCTGACATCAGGGAGTTGTATTCCTCCAGCTCTGTTTTTTTTCCCTCAAGATTGCTTTGGCTATTCGGGGTCTTTTGTGTCTCCATACAAATTTTAAGATTTTTTTACTCTAGTTCTGTAAAAAATGCCACTGGTAATTTGATAGGGATTGCACTGAATCTTTAGATTGGTTTGGGTAATATAGTCATTTGGATAATATTGAATCTTCCAATCCAAGAACATGGTATATCTCTCCATTTGTTTGTGTCATCTTTGATTTCTTTCATCAGTGTCTTATAGTTTTCTGACTACAGGTCTTTTAACTCCTTAGGCAGCTTTGTTCCTGGATATTTTATTCTTTTTTGTTACAAAGGTGAATGGGAGTGTTTCCTTAATTTCTCTTTCTGATCTTTCATTGTTAGTGTATAGGAATGCAAGAGATTTCTGTGCATTAATTTTGTATCCTGCAACTTTACCATATTCATTGATGAGCTCTAGTAGTTTTCTGGTGGCATCTTTAGGATTATCTATACATAGTATCATGTCATCTGCAAACAGTGACAGTTTTACTTCTTCTTTTCCAATTTGTATTCCTTTTATTTCTTTTTCTTCTCTGATTGCTATAGCTAGGACTTCCAAAACTATGTTGAATAATAGTGGCAAGAGTGGACATTCTTGTCTTGTTCCTGATCTTAGAGGAAATGCTTTCAGTTTTTCACCATTGAGAATGATGTTCACTGTGGGTTTGTCATATATGGCCTTTATCATGTTGAGGTAGGTTCCTTCTATGCCCAGTGTCTGGAGAGTTTTTACCAAAAATGAGTGTTGAATTTTGTCAAAAGCTTTTTCTGCATCTATTGAGATGATCATATGGTTTTTGTTCTTCAGTTTGTTAATATGGTGTATCCCATTGATTGATTTACACATATTGAAAGATCCTTGCAGCCCTGGGATAAATCCCAATTGATCATGGTGTATGATCCTTTTAATGTGTTTTTGGGTTCTGTTAGCTAGTATTTTGTTAAGGATTTTTGCATCTATATTCATCAATGATAGTGGTCTGTGATTTTTTTTTTTTTTGTAGTATCTTTGTTTGGTTTTGGTATCAGAGTGATGGTCACCTTGTAGAATGAGTTTACAACTGTTCCTTCCTCTGCTATACTTTGGAAGAGTTTGAGGAGGATGGGTGTTAGTACTTCTCTAAATATTTGATAGAATTCACCTGTGAAGCAGGTGTTCCTGGACTTTTGTTTGTTAGAAGATTTTTAATCACAGTTTCAATTTCGTTGCTTGTGATTGGTCTGCTCATATTTTCTATTTCTGCCTGATTAAGTCTGGGTAGGTTATACCTTTCTAAGAATTTGTCCATTTCTTCCAGGTTGTCCATTTTATTGGCAAAGAGTTGACTGTAGTAGTCTCTTAGGATGCTTTGTATTTCTGCAGTGTCTATTGTAACTTCTCCTTTTTCATTGCTAATTTTATTTATTTGAGTCCTCTCCCTCCTTTATCTTGATGAGTCTGGCTAAAGGTTTATCAATTTTGTTTATTTTCTCAAAGAACCAGCTTTTAGTTTTATTGATCTTTGCTATTGTTTTCTTTGTTTCTATTTCATTTATTTCTGCTCTGATCTTCATGATTTCTTTCCTTCTACTAACTTTGGGTTTTGTTTGTTCTTCTCTAATTGCTTTAGGTGTAAGGTTAGATTGTTTATTTGAGATTTTTCTTGTTTCTTGAGGTAGGATTGTGTTGCTATAAACTTCCCTCTTAGAACTGCTTTTGCTGTACCCCATAGGTTTTGGATCATCATGTTTTGGTTGTCATTTGTCTCTAGGTATTTTTTGATTTCCTCTTTGATTTCATCAGTGATCTCTTGTTATTTAGTAGTGTATTTTTTAGCCTCCATGTGTTTGTGTTTTTTCCATGTTTTTTCCATGTAATTTATTTCTAATCTCAGTGTTGTGGTCAGAAAAAATGCTTGATATGATTTCAGTTTTCTTAAATACACTGAGGCTTGATTTGTGACCCAAGATGTGATCTATCCTGGAGAATGTTCGATGTGCACTTGAGAAGAAAGTGTAATCTGCTTTTTTCAGATGTAATGTCCTATAAATATCAATTCAATCTGTCTGGTCTAATGTATCATTTAAAGCTTGTGTTTCCTTATTAATTTTCTGTTTGGATGATCTGTCCATTGGTATAAGTGAGGTTTTAAAGTTCCCCACTATTATTGTGTTACTGTCGATTTCGTCTTTTTTAGCTGTTAGCATTTGCCTAATGTACAGAGGTGCTCCTATGTTGGGTGCATATATATTTATAATTGTTTATCTTCTTCTTGGATTGATCCCTTGGTCATTATGTAGTGTCCTTCCTTGTCTCTTGTAACATTCTTATTTTAAAGTCTATTTTATCTGATATGAGTATTGCTACTCCAGCTTTCCTTTGATTTCCATTTGCATGGAACATCTTTTTCTATCCCCTCACTTTCAGTCTGTATGTATCCCTAGGTCTGAAGTGGGTCTCTTGTAGACAGTATATATATATATTGATCTTGTTTTTCTACCCATTCAGCGAGCCTGTGTCTTTTGGTTGAAGCATTTAATCCATTCACATTTACAGTAATTATTGATATGCACGTTCCTATTACCATTTTCTTAATTGTTTTGGGTTTGTTTTTGTAGGTCCTTTTCTTCTCTTGTGTTTCCCACTTAGAGAAGTTGCTTTAGCATTTGTTTTAGAGCTGGTTTGGTGGTGCTGAATTGTCTGGGCTTTTGCTTGTCTGTAAAGCTTTTAACTTCTCCATCTAATCTGAATGATATCCTAGCCAGGCAGTATAATCTTGGTTGTAGGTTCTTCCCTTTCATCGCTTTAAATATATCATGCCACTTCCTCCTGGCTTGTAGAGTTTCTGCTGAGAAATCAGCTGTTAACCTTATGGGAGTTCCCTTGTATGTTATTTTTCATTTTTCCCTTGTTGCTTTTAATAATTTTTCTTTGTCCTTAATTTTTGTCAGTTTGATTAATATATGTCTTGGTGTGTTTCTCCTTGGTGTGTTTCTGCCTGGGATTCTCCACGATTCCTGGGTCTGGGTGGCTATATCCTTTCCCATATTAGGGAAGTTTTCGACTATAATCTCCTCAAATATTTTCTAGTGTCCTCTCTCTCTGTCCTCCTTCTGGGACCCCTATAATGCAAATGTTGGTGCGTTTCATGTTGTCCCAGAGGTCTCTTAGGCTGTCTTCATTTCTTTTCATTCATTTTTCTTTTTCCTTCTGTGGCAGTGAATTCAACCATTCTGTCTTACAGGTCACTTTTCTGTTCTTCTGACTCAGTTATTCTGCTGTTGATTCCTTCTAGTGTATTCTTCATTTCAGTTATTGAATTGTTCATCTCTGTTTGTTTTTTAATTCTTCTAGGTATTTGTTCTTTAATTCTTCTAGGTCTTTGTTAAACATTTCTTGCATCTTCTTGATCTTTGCCTTCATTTATTTTCTGAGGTCCTGGGTCATCTTCACTATCATCATTCTGAATTCTTTTTCATTTAATTGTCTTTCTGGGGTTTTATCTTGTTCCTTCATCTGGTACATAGCCTTCTGCTTTTCATTTTGTCTATTTTTCTGTCAATGTGGTTTTCATTCCACAGGCTGCAGGACTGTAGTTCTTTTTGCTTCTGCTGTCTGTTCTCTGGTGGATGATGCTATATAAGAGGCTTGTGTAAGCTTCCTGATGGTTGGGACTGGTGGTGGGTAGAGCTGGTTTTGCTCTTGTTGGCAGAGCTCAGTAAACCTTTAATCTGCTTGTCTGCTGATTGGTGGGCCTGAGTTCCCTCCCTGTTGGTTTTTTGGCCTGAAGTGACCCAGCACTGGAGGCTACAAGCTCTTGGTGGGGCTAATGGTGGACTCCAGGAGGGCTCATGCTAAGGAATTCTTCCCAGAACTTCTTCTGCCAGTGTCCTTGTCCCCACAGTGAGCCTCAGCTGCCTCCTGCCTCTGCAGGAGACCCTCCAACACTAGCACATAGGTCTGGCTCAGTCTCCTATGTGGTCACTGCTCCTTCCCCTTGGGTCCTGATGCACACACTGCTTTGCGTGTGCCCTCCAAGAGTGGAGTCTCTGTTTCCCCCAGTCATGTCGAAGTCCTACGGTCAAATCTCACTAGCCTGCAAAACCTGATTCTCTGGGAATTCCTCCTCCCATTGCTGGACACCCTGGTTGGGGAGGCTGTCGTGGGGCTCAGAACATTCACTCCAGTGGGTGGGCTTCTGTGATATCATTGTTCTCCAGTTTGTGAGTCACCCACGCAGCAGTTATGGGATTTGATTTGATTGTGATTGCCCACCTCCTACTGTCTCATTGCAGCTTCTCCTTTGTCTTTGGATGTGGGGTATCTTTTTTGGTGAGTTCCAGTGTTTTCCTGTTGATGATTGTTCAGCAGTTAGTTTTGATTCCAGTGCTCTCACAAAAGGGAGTGCTGAGAGATTTATGCTCTATTTATACTCTTATACTTAATTAGCTAAAATAACTTTTACTCTATTTTCACAAGCTAAACACATATGAAAATTCATTCATAATCTTTCTAAATACCAAATAAAATTGTCAAACTGGTTTCTATATCTGTGTAAATTCACCTTCTATTGTTGATCACTCATGTTGCAAATCTTAAAGAATCTTTTACATTCACTCTCTTTCTTCCACATATGCTAGTCAAAATTTATCATCAGTTTACTTACTATTGGCTTCTCATTTCTATATCCAATGCATTGCTCTAGTTTTGTCTTTATTCTTTCCATCTGTTCTAGTGCAATTTTTTTTGAAATCATTGTTTCTAACATTCAATCTCCTTCATTGAATACTGGCAAATATATTTTCATAAAATTCGTTTCTAAAAGCACTCCTCTGCAATAAGAAACCTGAAATTTTTCTCTTGGTATATAGAATATATTAACAGCAAGTAGCCATGGAATTCAAGATTCTCTAAAATCTAACTGAACTTTCGTCTCCACCTTTTGCTCTTATTGTGTCTTCATGTAAATTGTGTTATTCAGCCAAGTCAACATCTTTATTTTTTTATTCATCCATCCTCTGCTTTTGTCCATGCTTATTAACTCTGGCAGAAAATACCTCTCATTGTTCTTTTGAAAATACTCCCTTCCCTGGAAAAGAATTGCCTAATTTTCTTTTTAATCAGAAGTTAATTTGTTTCTTTTGTATCTCATAGCATTTAAACATTTTATACTTCTTATTACATTCTGATCTTACTACAGTTTTATAGGCATGCCTTTATCTCTTGTCAAAATGTTTCTTTCTTGAGAGTTGAAATGTATCAATTCCTACATATATATTTATATATATAGTATAACTTTTAAATTTCATTTGTTGTCAAGCAAAGGAAATGTTGGGTAATTGTCAAATCTTTTCTTTAAGTCATTCTTCTGATATTGATGAGTGACAGTGTAATAGTCACATTCTTGTTCTTTAAATGGAAGGATTTCAGTACCCATTACACCATTACATACATGGAAAGGTATTGATAGTTGAATTACTATGTTAGTTAGAAGACATAGATAAATGCCAAATAAAACCACACCAGTAAGAATTTTAAAACTGAAAATATGCAAGACAAACATAATAAAATGTTATGTAATGTGTACAAGTAAAAGTGTTGCTAGTCTTCTGAATGCATTCCTCAGAATAAAGGGAGATTTCTATTGAAGTGTCATTGGCATTCATATATCCGGAAACTTTAATTAGAGTAACTATTATTTATACTTATTTGTAACCAAACCACAATAGCCATTGTTTACAAGGTTAGAGTTCAAATCACTTTATGAAGAAATGCCACAGAAATACGTTTCTAAACTATATTTCATGTAGGTACATGTCTATGTATGCTTGGAAATATGAGAGAAGTAGTTTGCATGTAAATCCTGATATTGCTACGATTGAAAGGAAAAAAAGATTTTTTTTGATGAAGAAGACAAAAGCATCAGAGTGGTATTCATTTTTCTAAAAATATGTTTAAAATATTTACAAGTCCTTCATCAGATTTATGTTTTATGAATATTTTCTCCAGCCTCTGGCTTCTCTTTTCATTTTCTTACTGGTATCTTCTGAAGAGTAAAACTCTTTAAACTTTGTCTTTTCATGGTTAACGTTTTATGTATCCTAAGAAAATTCTGCCAAACCATTGAATTCAAAAATAATTTCCTGTATTTTAGAAGTTTAAATTTTATTGATTCTATGATCCTTTTAAGGATAAACTTTGTAGTTATATGAAGAAAGGATTGGCTTAAGTTCATTTTTCCACATAGGTATCCAACAGTTCCAAAACAAAAAATAAATGTTCCATGATTCAACCACATTATATATTTTGTTAAAAAAACAGTTAAACACATATGTGTGTGCCTATTTCTGAGCTCTCTACTCTGTCAATTTTGATGTATAATTATGTCTTTATAGTTTTATAAGTCTTGAAGTTAGGTATTAGACCTCTAAATTTGATCTTTATGTTCAAAAGAGTTTGGCTATAATAAGTTCTTTGCATAACCCATGTACATTGTAGAATCAGCTTACTCATCCTTACAAAAGAATTTCCTGAAATTTTCATTGGAATCATAATGAAGCTATAGAATTATTTGTTGATAATAGATATTTTAATAATGTTGGATCTTCTGATCTGTCTTATATATTTTCACATTCAGGTTCTCTTTAACATCCTCAACAATGTTATATAATTTTTATATATAAAACTTTGCCACATTTTAAATTTATCTCTGTGTATTTCATGTTTTCAATGCAATTGCAAATGGTATTTTTTTCAATTTCACATATTTTGTTATGGGTATATAAAAATGTATTTTTTGTTGCCTTACTAAACTTCTACCTTGCAGCATTTATTTATTAGCTTAGATAACATTTTTGAGGATTCTTGATGTCATTCTCCATAAAAGATAACACCTCCTGCAAATAAAGAGAGTTTAATTTCTTTCTTCCAACTATTAAACTTTTTATTTCTTTTTCTTCTCTTATTGCACTGGTTAGAAAATTATGTACAATATTAAATATAAATGTTAAAAAAACATCCTTTGCTTGTTACTGGTCTTAGTGGAGAGATAGTTCACCTTTCACCAATAGAAATGGTGTTAACTATAGGTAAACCATGTTGAGGATATTCCCTTTTATTCTTACCTTGCTGAATATTTTTATCACAAATGGGTATTAATTTGTTGTCAAAAGTTTTTCTCTGTTTACCTTTCATCGATATTTGGGTTTCCATTTTATTTTCATACATTTACTTTTTGTTTAGATTATTATATTTTAGTGTCTTGAAGTAGATGATTAAGACACTGATCTTATATATGTTTTCCTAATTTTTTTTTTTTTTTTTTTGCGGTATGCGGGCCTCTCACTGTTGTGGCCTCTCCCATTGCAGAGCACAGGCTCAGGATGCACAGGCTCAGTGGCCATGGCTCACAGGCCCAGCCACTCCGTGGCATGTGGGATCCTCCCGGACCGGGGCACGAACCCATGTTCCCTGCATCGGCAGGTGGACTCTCAACCACTGTGCCACCAGGGAAGCCCTATCTTTTCCTTTTTTAATTGAAGTATAGTTGATTTACAATGTTGTGTTAGTTTCAGGTGTACAGAAAAGTGATTCAGTTATACATGTATCTATTCTTTTTCAGATTCTTTTCCCATATATGTTCTTACAGAGTATTGAGTAGAGTTCCCTGTGGTATACAGTAGGTCCTTGTTGATTATCTATTTTATATATAGTATTGTGCATATGTTAATCCTAACCTCCTAATTTATCCCTCCCCCCCACCTTTCCTCTTTGGTAACCATAAGTTTGTTTTCTGAGCCTGTGAGTCTATTTCTGTTTGTAAATAAGTTCATTTTTTTAGATTCCACATATACGTGATATCATATAATATTTGTCTTTCTCTGTCTGACCTACTTCACTTAGTATGAGACTCTCTAGGTCCATCCATGTTGCTGCAAATGTCATTATTTCATTCTTTTTTATGGTTGAGTAATATTCCATTTTATATATGTACCACAACTTCTTTATCCATTCATCTATTGATGTGCATTTAGGTTGCTTCCATGTCTTGGCTATTGTAAATAGTGCTGCTGTGAACATGGGGGTGCATGTATCTTTTCAAAGTATGGTTTTCTCCAGATATATGCCCAGGAGTGGCATTGCTTGATCATATGGTAGCTCTATTTTTAGTTTTTAAGGAAGCTCCATACTGTTCTCCAGAGTGGTTATACCAATTTACATTCCCACCAACAGTATAGAACCTTTTCCTCCACACCCTCTCCATCATTTATTATTTGCAGATTTTTTGATGATGGCTATTCTGACTGGTGTGAAGTGATACCTCATTGTAGGTTTGATTTGCATTTCTCTTATAATTAGTGATGTTGAGCATCTTTTCATGTGCTTTTTGTCCATCTGTATGTGTCTTTGGAGAAATGTCTATTTAGATCTTTTGCCCATTTTTTTTTTTTTTTGTGGTACACGGGCCTCTCACTGTTGTGGCTTCTCCCGTTGCGGAGCACAGGCTCCGGACACGCAGGCCCAGCGGCCATCGCTCACAGGCCCAGCCGCTCCGCGGCACGTGGTATCCTCCCGGACCGGGGCACAAACCCGCATCCCCTGCATCGGCAGGCGGACTCTCAACCACTGCGCCACCAGGGAAGCCCTTTTGCCCATTTTTTGATTGGGTTTTTGTTTTTTTGATATTGAGTCACATGAGCTTTTTTACATTTTGGAGATTAATACCTTGTTCATTGTTTCATTTGCAAGTGTTTTCTCCCATTCTGTGGGTTGTCTTTTTGCTTTGTTTATGGTTTCCTTTGCTTTGCAAAGGCTTTAAAATTTAACTAGGTCCCATTTAATTATTTTTGTTTTTATTTTCATTACTCTAGGAGGTGGATCCAAAAAGATATTGCTGCAATTTATGTCAAACAGTGTTCTGTGTATATTTTCCTCTAAGAGTTTTATAATATCCAAACATATTTAGGTCTTTAACACATTTTAAGTTCATTTTTGTGTATGGTGTTACAGAATGTTCTAATTTCATCTTTTACTTGTGGCTCTCGAGTTTTCCCAGCATCACTTATTGAAGAGAGTGTCTTTTCTCCACTGTATATTCTTGCCTCCTTTGTTGTAAATTAATTGACCCTAGGTGTGTGGGTTTATTTCTGGGATTTCTATCCTGTTCCATTGATATATGTCTGTCTTTGTGCCAGTACATTACTCTTTTGATTACTGTAGATTTATAGTATTGTCTGAAGTCAGGGAGCCTGAGTCCTCCAGCTCCGTTTTTGCTTCTCACGATTGCTTTGGCTATTCAGAGTCTTTAGTGTTTTCATGCAAATTTTAAGATTTTCTTTGTTCTAGATCTGCAAAAAATGCCATTGGTAATTTGATGGGAATTGCAATGAATCTGTAGATTGCCTTAATGTAGTATAGTCTGACACTGATGAAAGAAATTGAAGATGAGATAAACAGATGGAAAGATATACCATGTTCTTGGATAGGAGATATATATATATATGTGTGTGTGTGTGTGTGTGTGTGTGTGTGTGTGTGTGTGTATTCTTTTTCAGATTCTTTTCCCTTATGGCTTATTACAAAATGTTGAGTATAGTTCTGTGCTGTACAGTAATTGGTTATCTATTTTATATATAGTAGTAAGTATTTAATGCTATATGTTTTCTTCTAAATAGAACATTAACTTCTTCCCACACATTTTGATGTTATGTTTTCATTTTCGATTTTATTAAAAATGCATTCCAATATCCTATCGTTCATCAATTTGTTATGTAGAAGCATGCTATTTAATATCCAAAACTTTGGGGATTTTTCAATATCTTTTGTTGATTGCTGGTTTATTTTCACTGTGGTAAAAAGAATATTCTTTTTCATGCTTTCTTATTTACAGAAATATAGTTATGGCTCAGAATATGGTCTATTTTGTGATCTATGTACACATAAAAGAAATGTGTAATCAGCTGTTGTTTGCTGGAGTGTTGTATAAATGCCATGTAAGTTAGTTGGTATTGATCAAATCATCATTTGCCCTTAAATCTTTTTGTCTACTTGTTTTTATCAATTATTGTGAGAGGAGTATTACAAGTCTCTAATTATAATTATGGCTTTATTTCTCTTTTCAGTCCACTTTTTTTTTTTCATTTACTTTGAAATTTTAGGTGCATGTATATTTTAAGATTTTGCCTGTTCTGGCTGAACTAAACCCTTTGTCATTATGATATATCACTCTGTATTTCTGGTAATATTTACTGTCCTGAAATTTTATTTGCCTGCTGTTAGTTTAGCTTCTCCATCGTTCCTTGGATTGTATCTATGATTATCTTATTATATCCTATTACTTTTAATAGAATGTCTTCCTTATTTAAAATGGGTTTATATAAATAGCATATAGTTGTATCTGACTTTTTCATTTAGTCTCACAAACCTTTTTAACTAGAGTCTTTAGACAATTTATGTTTAATATAAATATTAGATATTAGCCTAAATCTAGATTCTTGCTTGCTATTGTCTATTTCTCCCTGTTTGTTTTTTTTCTGCTATTTCCTTATTTGCTATTATTCCTTGTTTTAATTTTTATTACTCTAGGGTTTACTTATCACAGTAATAGATGGTAATACTATGTATATCATAAATTCAAAAACACATAATTGTTTGCCTTTAAACAGTCATATTTTAAAGAGATTAAAAACGAGAAAAAAATTTTTATATTTGCCCACATACACCTATATGTTTCCATTTTTTATGCTCTCACTTATTGAAATACAAATTTTATATGGGATATTTTGTCTCCTTTTTTAAAGAATTTGCTTTAACTTCTCTTAATGCATGTCTTTAATGATTAATTATCCCAGATTTTGTTACTCTCAAATAGTCTTACTTCAACTTTATTTTTCACTAATATTTTTGGTAAGTATTGTGTTCTGGGTTAACAATTTTTTTTTCTTTCATTAAGATGGTATTTCATTTTTTTTCTCATCAGTTTGATTTTTATGAGAAATATGTTATGACTATCTATGCTCCCTGTATATCATTTTTGCCCTGGCTGCCTTTATGAATTTTATCTTTATGACTGGATATCAGTAATTGGATCATGCTATTTTCCTTATGTTTCTTTCATTTGGGCCTCATCAAGTTTCTTGAACCTGTGCCTTTATAAATTTTATTTAATTTGAAAAAAATTATGTCAAGATTTCTTCAGATACTTTTCTGCCCACCTCCCTCTTTTGTCCAAGGGTGCTCTAAGGATTTTATTATTATTTTCATTATTTTTCTATTTTTGATTCATTTTTTCCACAGTATCTAATCTTTTATCAGATTTATCTACTTTTCAAAATTTCAGATATTGTATTTTTAATCTCTAGAATTTTTATTTAGTTTATTTATATGCCTTCTATTTTTTCTCATTATGTGTATCATTTCTTCTGCATCTTAGAACATATTTAAAAGATCATTGTTTTAAGGTTCCTTTCTGTTCTAGTTCCATAATGATTCTTATTTCTGTCTCTTTCCATTATCTTAATTTTCTTGCTTACTAATCCCATTTTCCTGCTTTTTTACATGCTGAATAAATTTTGACTGGACACTAGAAATTCTAAGTTTTACATTTTTAGTGTTTGATTTTGCTTTATTTCTTGAAATTGTATTATATATTTATTTTTTGAATTTTATTTTTTATACAGCAAGTTCTTATTAGTTATCCATTTTATACATATTAGTGTATATATGTCAATCCCAATCTCCCAATTCCACACACCACCACACCCCCCTGCCACTTTCACCCCTTGGTGTCCATATGTTTTTTCTCTACATCTGTGTCTGTATTTCTACCCTGCAAACTGGTTCATCTGTACCATTTTTCTAGGTTCCACATATATGTGTTAATATATGATATTTGTTTTTCTCTTTATGACTTACTTCACTCTGTATGACAGTCTCTAGATCCATCCAAGTCTCTACAAATAACCCAATTTCGTTCCTTTTTATGGCTGAGTAATATTCCATTGTCTATATGTACCAAAACTTCTTTATCCATTCATCTGTCGATGGGCATTTAGGTTGCTTCCATGACCTCGATATTGTAAATAGTGCTGCAATGAACATTGGGGTGCATGTATCTTTTTGAATTATGGTTTTCTCTGGGTATATGCCCAGTAGTGGGACTGCTCAGTCATATGGTAGTTCTATTTTTAGTTTTTTTAAGGAACCTCCATACTGTTCTCCATAGTGGCTGTATCAACTTACATTCCCACCAACAGTGCAAGAGGGTTCCCTTTTCCCCACACCTTCTCCAGCATTTTTTCTTTGTAGATTTTTTGATGATGGCTATTCTGACCAGTGTGAGGTGATATCTCATTGTAGTTTTGATTTGCATCTCTCTAATAATTAGTGATGTTGATCAGCTTTTCATGGGCTTCTCAGACATCTGTATGTCTTCTTTGGAGAAATGTCTATTTAGGTCTTCTTCCCATTTTGGGATTGGATTGGTTGTTTTTTTAATATTGAGCTACTTGAGTTATTTATATATTTTGGAGATTAATCCTTTGTCCATGGATTCATTGGCAAAAACTTTCTCCCATACTGGGGTTGTCTTTTCTTCTTGTTTATGGTTTCCTTTGTTGTGCAAAAGCTTTTAAGTTTCATTAGGTCCCATTTGTTTATTTTTGTTTTATTTCCATTACTCTAGGAGGCAAATCAAGAAAGATCTTGCTGTGATTTATGTCAAACAGTGTTCTTCCTATGTTTTCCTGTAAGAGTTTTATAGTGTCCAGTCTTACATTTAGGTCTCTAATCCATTTTGAGTTTATTTTTGTGTATGGTGTTAGGGAGTGTTCTAATTTCATTCTTTTACATGCAGCTGTCCAGTTTTCCCACCACTTATTTAAAAGACTGTCTTTTTTCCATTGTATATCCTTGCCTCCTTTGTCATAGATTGATTGACCATAGGTGTGTGGGTTTATCTCTAGGCTTTCTATCCTGTTCCATCGATCTATATTTCTGTTTCTGTGCCAGTACCATATTGTCTTGATGACTGTAGCTTTGTAGTATAGTCCGAAGTCAGGGAGTCTGATTCCTCCAGCTCGGTTTTTTTCCCTCAAGACTACTTTGGCTGTTCGGGGTTTTTTGTCTCCATACAAGATTTTTTGTTCTAGTTCTGTAAAAAAGCCACTGGTAATTTGATAGGGATGGCATTGAATCTGTAGATTGCTTTGGGTTGTATATTCATTCTCACAGTATTGATTCTTCCAACCCAATAACATGGTATATCTCTCCATCTGTTTGTATTTTATTTAAATTCTTTCATCAGAGTCTTATAGTTTTCTGCATGCAGGTCTTTTGTCTCCTTAGGTAGGTTTATTCCTAGGTATTTTATTCTTTATGTTGCAAAGGTAAATGGGAGTGTTTTCTTAATTTCTCTTTCTGATCTTTCATTGTTAGTGTATAGGAATGCAGAAGACTTCTGTGCATTAATTTTGTATCCTGCAACTTTACCAAGTTCATTGATGAGCTCTAGTAGTTTTCTGGTGGCATCTTTAGCATTCTCTATGGATACTATCATGTCAACTGCAAACAATGACAGTTTTACTTCTTTTCCAATTTGTATTCCTTTTATTTCTTTTTCTTCTCTGATTGCTATGGCTAGGACTTCCAAAACTATGTTGAATAATAGTGGCAAGAGTGGACATTCTTGTCTTGTTCCTGATCTTTGAGGAAATGCTTTCAGTTGTTCACCATTGAGAATAATGTTTGCTGTGGGTTTGTTGTATATGGCCTTTATTATGTTGAGGTAGGTTCCTTCTATGCCCACTTTCTGGAGAGTTTTTAAAATAAATTGGTGTTGAATTTTGTCAAAAGCTTTTTCTACATCTATTGAGATTATCATATGTTTTTTATTCTTCAATTTATTAATATGGTGTATCCCATTGATTGATTTGTGTATATTGAAGAATATACACATATTTATGTATATTGAAGAATCCCTGGGATAAATCCCACTTGATCATGGTGTATGATCCTTTTATTGTGTTGTTTGATTCTGTTTGCTAGTATTTTGTTGAGGATTTTAGCATGTATATTCATCAGTGATATTGGTCTGTAATTTTCTCTCTTTTTTTGTAGTATCTTTGTCTGGTTTTGGTATCAGGGTGATGGTGACCTTATAGGATGAGTTTGGGAGTGTTCCTTCCTCTGCAGTTTTTTGGAAGAGTTTGAGTAGGATGGGTGTTAGCTCTTCTTTAAATGTTTGATAGAATTTACCTGTGAAGCTATCTGGTCCTGGACTTTTGTTTATTGGAAGACTTTTAATCACAGTTTCAATTTCATTACTTGTAATTGGTCTGTTCACATTTTCTCTTTCTTTGTGGTTCAGTCTTGGAAGGTTATACCTTTCTAAGAGTTTATCCATTTCTTCCAGCCTGTCAATTTCATTGGCATAGAATTGCTTGTAATAGTTTCTCAGGATGCTTTGTATTTCTACGGTGTCTGTTGTAACTTCTCCTTTTTCATTTGAATTTTATTGATTTGAGTCCACTCCCTCTTTTTCTTGATGAATCTGGTTAATGGTTTATCAATTTTATTTATCTTCTCAAAGAACCAGCTTTTAGTTTTATTGATCTTTGCTATTGTTTTCTTTGTTTCTATTTCATTTATTTCTGCTCTGATCTTTATGATTTCTTTCCTTCTACTAACTTTCGATTTTGTTTGTTCTTCTTCCTCTAGTGCCGTTAGGTGTAAGGTTAGATTGTTTTTTGAGATATTTCTTGTTTCTTGAGGTAGGCTTGTATATCTATAAACTTCCCTCTTAGAACTGCTTTTGCTGGATCATCATGTTTTCATTGTCCTTTGTCTCCAGGTATTTTTTGATTTCCTCTTTGATTTCTTCAGTGATCTCTTGATTATTTAGCAATGTACTGTTTAGCCTCCATGTGTTTGTGTTTTTTATGTTTTTTCCCCTTTAATTGATTTCTAATCTCATAGCATTGTGGTCAGTAAAGATGCTTGATATGATTTCAGTTTTCTTAAATTTACTGAGGCTTAATTTTTGACCCAAGATGTGATCTATCCTGGAGAATGTTCTGCATGCACTTGAGAAGAAAGTGTAATCTGCTGTTTTTCGATGGAATGTCCTATGAATATTAATTAAATCTATCTGTTTTGTAATAGTCTTTATTTTAAAATCTATTTTATCTTGTTACTTCAGCTTTCTTCTGATTCCCATTTGCATGGAATATCTTTTTCCATCCTCTCACTTTCAGCCTGTATGTGTCCCTAGGTCTGAAGTGGATCTCTTGTAGTCAGCATATATATGGGTCTTGTTTTGATATCCATTCATTGAGCCTGTGTCTTTTTGTTGGAGCATTTAATCCATTCACGTTTAAGGTAATTATCAATATGTATGTTCCTATTACCATATTCTTAATTGCTATGTGTATGTTTTTATAGGTCCTTTTCTTCTCTTGTGTTTCCCACTTAGAGAAATTCCTTTAGCATTTGTTGTAGAGCTGGTTTGATGGTGCTGAATTCTCTTAGCTTTTGCTTGTCTGTAAAGCTTTTGATTTCTCCATCAAATCTGAATGAGATCCTTGCCGAGTAGAGTAATCTTGGCTGTAGTTTCTTCCCTTTCATCACTTTAAATATATCACACCACTCCCTTCTGCCTTGTAGAATTTCTGCTGAGAAGTCAGCTGTTAACCTTATGGGAGTTCCCTTGCATGCTGTTTTTCATTTTTCCCTTGTTGCTTTCAGTAATCTTTCTTTGTCTTTAATTTTTGTCAATTTGATTGCTGTGTGTCTCAGCATGTTTCTCCTTGTGTTTATCCTGCCTGGGACTCTCTGTGCTTCCTGGACTTGGGTAGCTATTTCCTTTCCCATGTTAGGGAAGTTTTCAACTATAATCTCTTCAAACATTTCCTCAGGTCCTTTCTCTCTTCTCCTTCTGTGACCCCTATTATATGAATGGTGTTGCATTTAATGTTGTCCCAGAGGTCTCTTAGGCTGTCTTCATTTCTTTTCATTCTTTTTTCTTTATTCTTCTGTGGTAGTGAATTCCCCCATTCTGTCTTCCAGGTCACTTATCTGTTCTTCTAACTCAGTTATTCTGCTATTGTTTCCTTCTACTGTATTTTTCATTTCAGTTATTGTTTATCTCTGTTTGCTTGTTCTTTAATTCTTCTAGGTATTTGTTCTTTCATTCTTCTAGGTCTTTGTTAAACATTTCTTGCATCTTCTTGTTCTTTGCCTCCATTCTTTTTCCGAGATCCTGGATCATCTTCACTATCATTATTCTGAATTCTTTTTCTGGAAGGTTTCCTATCTCCACTACATTTAGTTGTTTTTCTGGGGTTTTATCTTGTTCCTTCATCTGGTACATAGCCCTCTGCCTTTTCATCTTGTCTATCTTTCTGTGAATGTGTTTTTTGTTCCACAGGCTGCAGGATTGTAGTTCTCCTTGCTTCTGCTGTCTGCCCTCTGGTGGATGAGGCTATCTAAGAGGCTTGTGCCAGTATCCTGATGGGAGGAACTGGTGGTGGGTTGAGCTGGGTGTTGCTCTTGTTGGCAGAGCTCAGTAAAACTTTAATCTGCTTGCCTGCTGATTGGTGGGGCCAGGTTTCCTCCCTGTTGTTTGGTTGTCCTGAGGTGACCCAACACTGGAGCCTACCAGGCTCTTTGGTGGGGCTAATGGTGGACTCCAGGAGGGCTCACACCAAGGAGTAGTTCCCAGAACTTCTGCTGCCATTGTCCTCGTCTTCATGGTGATCCACAGCCAATCCCCATCTCTGCAGGAGACCCTCCAACAGTAGCAGGTAGGTCTGGTTCAGTCTCCTATGGGTCATTGCTCCTTCTCCTGGGTCCTGAAACACACACTACTTTGTGTGTGTCCTCCAAGAGTGGAGTCTGTGTTTCCCCCAGTCCTGTCAAAGTCCTGCAATTAAATTTTCCTAGCTTCAAAGTCTGATTCTCTAAGAATTCCTCCTCCCGTTGCCAGACCCCCAGTTTGAGAAACCTGACCTGGGGCTCAGAACCTTCACTCCAGTGGGTGGGCTTCTGTGGTATAAGTGTTTTCCAGTTTGTGAGTCACCCACCCAGCAGTTACAGGCTTTGATTTTATTGTGATTGTCCCCCTCCTACCATCTCATTGTGGCTTCTCCTTTGTCTTTGGATGTGGGGTATATTATTTGGTGAGTTCCAGTATCTTCCTGTCGATGATTGTTGAGTACTTAGCTGTGATTCTGGTGCTCTCGCAAGAGGGAGTGAGAGCATGTCCTTCTACTCTGCCATCCATTTGTATTATTTTTTTTTTTATGCTTGGAAGTTAATTTTCACACCTTTGTGGCTTGAATTAAGGTTTGTTTTGGCAGGTTCCAAACAGTTTTTATTTAATTTCTCTTTGTCTTAAGCCATTCTGAAGACTCTAATTAGATATAACATCTCTTCACTTGGTCTATTGTGCAACACAACTATACAAAGACTTCTGTGAATTCTGATCATTGTTTGTCTGCTGCTTTCAGGTAGTTAGTTCCTCAGCAGTAAATCTTAGGACACTTTGTCCTACTCATGTGCAACATTTTCTTTTCTGGAAGTGCCTTTACCAGTCTGAACTGCAGCCTCCTTCCTTAACTCAGTGAGTCTCTGTTTTGGTCTCTCTGTACTGTGGTCTGGAAACTGCCTTCAGGCAGTGCACTGGAGATAATTCCCGGGCTCTCCTCACTTTTTTTCTTCTCTCACTGGTCACAATCTTGTGTTGCCTGTTGTCCAAAGTATGGGAAACTATTATTTAATATTCTTAGTCCTCGAAGGTGTTTTCCACAGGAGGACAATTCCAATAAAATTCAGCTCTTTATTTTGGAAATAGGTTTGGCTTAGATTTTCAATGTTAGTACCATCCTCCCAGTTGCTAAAACCTTGGCCATAGTTTTGAATATTCTTTCAACCTACTTCCAGTTCTACCTTTTGCCTGTACCTCTCAACAGCTTCCAAAATGTCCATTTCTTCCCCTTTTGTTTCCCTAAAGTCCATTTTGCACTATTCTCAAGACTTCCTGCTAGATCTAGAATAAGATAAAACTTATCTATAAAATTTACATGATTCTAGCCCCAGTCTAGCTTTTCTAACCCATATTTGCCAATTCTTGTCCCTATTCCATAATCTTCATCGGTCTTGGTGTACTTCTGCCTGGAATGTCCTACTACACATAACCCAATATTGGACCCTATACAGGCCTTAAAACAAAATTTCAACTGTATAATAATAATGAATATATATCAAAATATTGGGGAGTTCAATAGTACTATAAACAAACAAAAAATTTTAAATTCTGATCAATACGATTTTGCATAAATTACATGAGTAGTAATTATATAATAAATATGAGTACTAATCATATAGCTCTAGAAAAACTAACTTGATACATTAAAAAGGATTACTGCCCCAAAAGTGATTAACACTCTTAGCCAGAAACACACACACGCACACACACACATCTTCTTTATCTTTTTTTCTTTTGTGAAAGACACAGTGGCCATTAGAATAAGTATTAATTCAGAATATAAATAATATACATATATTGTATACTCAAATAGAGAGATACATTCAGAGTATATAATATATATGAGATTTGATATGGCTTGCTATGTCATATAGGCCAGCAGTCCCCAACTTTTTCACACCAGTGACTGGTTTTGTGGAAGATGGTTTTTCCACGGATGGTGGGGGGCAGGGGAGAAGGTTCAGGCAGTAAGATGAGTGATGGGGGGATGGTTCAGGTGGTAATGTGAGTGCTGGGAAGCAGCAGGTGAAGCTTCGCTTTCCTGCCGCTCACCTCCTGCTGTGTGGCCCAGTTCCTAACAGGCCATGGACCGGTACCTCTCCACAGCCTGGGGGTTGGGGACTTCTGATATAGGCAAGAAATGAAAGAGCCAGCATTAAAATTAGGTGTACAAAATTAACTCTTTCTGCCACAGCACTCTCCTTTATTCATTTTATGTCTGTTATGCTTACAGTACATTTTGAATAGAAAATAGAAGAAAAGAAATAAATTAAATACTTAAATTGTCAAAAATAAATTGATGCTAAATTTATGGGGCAAATCTATAAGAGAAAATGAGATATTTTTGTTTCTTTCATTTGCTTTCATGTGTACGGAGTCACATTAGATAATAGTCATATCTCCATGTTGTTGCCCCCTTCTCTGCAGTGAATATCTTTTTTTTTTTTTCTTTTTTTTTGCGGTACGTGGGCCTCTCACTGTTGTGGCCTCTCCCGTTGCGGAGCACAGGCTCTGGACGCGCAGGCCCATCAGCCATGGCTCACGGGCCCAGCCGCTCCGCGGCATGTGGGATCTTCCCGGACCGGGGCACGAACCCGTGTCCCCTGCATCGGCAGGCGGACTCTCAACCACTGCGCCACCAGGGAAGCCCTGCAGTGAATATCTTTTGTGCTTCTTTTGTAAAGATTTTATAAACTCACATGGGAGTCCAGTGTCAAAGAACCCAAGTTCATTTTTTATTTATTCATTTATGTGTATTTTTTGTTATGTATTTGCTTCTTTCAAAGGCAACGAGAAAGTAATGATAAGAATGCAGAGGGCTTCCCTGGTGGCGCAGTGGTTGAGAGTCCACCTGCCAATGCAGGGGACACGGGTTCGTTCCTCAGTCTGGGAAGATCCCACATGTCGTGGAGTGGCTGGGCCCGTGAGCCATGGCCACTGAGCCTGCACGTCCGGAGCCTGTGCTCTGCAATGGGAGAGGCCACAACAGTGAGAGACCCGCGTACAGCAAAAAAAAAAAATGCAGAAAACAATAAGACACTGATGAAAGAAATTAAATATGATACAAACAGATGGAGAGATATACCATGTTCTTGGATTGGAAGAATCAACATTGTGAAAATGACTATACTACCCAGAGAAATCTATAGATTCATTGCAGTCCCTATCAAACTACCGAAGGTATTTTTCACAGAACTAGAACAAAAAATTGCACAGTTTGTATGGAAACATATAAGACCCCAAATAGCCAATGCAATCTTGAGAAACAAAAAAGGAGCTGGAGGATTCAGACTCTCTGACTTCAGACTATACTACAAAGCTACAGTAATCAAGACAGTATTGCACTGGCACAAAAACAGGAATACAGATCAATGGAACAGGATAGAAAGCCCAGAGATAAACCCACACACAGATGGTCACCTTATCTTTGATAAAGGAGGCATGAATATACAATAGAGAAAAGATAGCATCTTCAATAAGTAGTGCTGGTAAAACTGGACAGCTACATGTAAAAGAATGAAATTAGAAAACTCCCTAACACCATACACAAAAATAAACTCAAAATGGATTAAAGACCTAAGTGTAAGGCCAGACACTATAAAACTCTTAGAAAAATACATAGGCAGAACACTCTATGACATAAATCACAGCAAGATCCTTTTTGACCCACCTCCTAGAGAAGTGGAAATAAAAGCAAAAATAAACAAATGGGACCTAATGAAACTTAAAAGCTTTTACAGAGCAAAGGAAACCATAAACAAGACGAAAAGACAACCCTCAGAATGGGAGAAAATATTTGCAAATGAAGTAACTGACAAAGGATTAATCTCCAAAATTTACGTGCAGCTCAGTATCAAAAAAAAACAAACCCAATCCGTAAATGTGCAGAAGACCTAAATAGATATTTCTTCAAAGAAGATATAGATTGCCAACAAACGCATGAAAGGATGCTCAACATCACTAATCATTAGAGAAATGCAAGTCAAAGCTACATTGAGGTATCACCTCACACTGGTCAGAATGGCCATCATCAAAAGATCTAGAAACAATAAATGCTGGAGAGGGTGTGTAGAAAAGGGAACCCTCTTGCACCTTTGGTGGGAATGTAAATTGATACAGCCACTATGGATAACAGTATGGAGGTTCCTTAAAAACCTAAAAATAGATCTACCATACAACCCAGCATCCCAGTCCTCAGCATATACCCTGAGAAAACCATAATTCAAAGAGTCATGTACAAAAATCTTCATTGCAGCTCTATTTACAATAGCAAGGACATGGAAGCAATCTAAGTGTCCATCAACAGATCAATGGCTAAAGAAAATGTGGCACATATATACAATGGAATATTACTCAGCCATAAAAAGAAATGAAATTGTTGTCATGAGGTGGATGGACCAAGAGACTGTCATACAGAGTGAAGTAAGTCAGAAAGCAAAAAACAAATACCATATGCTAACACATATATATGGTATGAAAAAAAAATTGGTTCTGAAGAACCTAGGGGCAAGACAGGAATAAAGACGAAAATGTAGAGAATGGACTTGAGGACATAGGGAGGGGGAAGGGTAAGCTGGGATGAAGTGAGACAGTGGCATTGACATGTATACACTACCAAATGTAAAATAGATAGCTAGAGGGATGCAGCCACATAGCACAGGGAGATCAGCTCGGTGCTTTGTGTCCACCTAAAGGGGTGGGATAGGGAGGGTGGGAGGGAGACACAAGAGGGAGGAGGTAAGGGGATATATGTATATGTACAGCTGATTCACTTTGTTTTACAGCAGAAACTAACACACCATTGTAAAGCAATTATACTCCAATAAAGATGTTAAAAAAATTAATTAATTAAAAAAAAGAATAAAACAGGTAAATAACTGTCTATGGGCTTGAAAACATGAAGTGCTTTATATACATTATCTAAAAACCTGACAACAACTGTACAAAGTAGTGCTACTTGGCACATAATGATATATATGGTTTCAGTCATTGTAAACTGTGGAGGTAAAAAGAAACAAAACTAAAACCAATAAACTAACAAATCTGCTGGATTTAGTACAACAGCACTAAAATTTAAATTCACATAGCAAATATTTTATAACTATAAATGGAGTATAAACTTTATAAAATGTGAATCACTGTTTTGTACACTTGTAATTTTATAATATACATCAACTATATTTCAATTAAAAAAACAAGTTTTTAAAAAGTAGTCTGTTATTCTGCTCAAAAAAAAAAATAAAGTCACCTACTTTGGTTGTGCCAAAGACTTGTTCTGTTAATTATGTTTGCATCTTCAGTTTACTGCCTGTTTCTCAAGATTCCCAGTCAATTTAGCAGATGATGCTGTGAAAATATTCCCAGTAAATTATAGCTCTCTTTCTCAACCCAGTTCTACATCAATTGGAGTATAGCCAAAAGAGTCAGTCAATGGGAGCCAAAATATCTGTTTTATCACAGAAGAGGTGGAAGAGACTATGGCTTAGGTGCAGGACAAGAATGAGGTGTCTAATGTGGAACTCCTGTATTAGACACACCCCTCATTGGTAGGCCACACTGGAACACTTCCTGCTTCACTCACTGGAGAAAGCAATTGCCTTTACCATCAAGCTTAGGAGAGATCAGATGTACTGCATCTTATTCTCTGCATCTTGACTTATTCAAAAGGGAGGGAGAGAGAAGTTCAAAGTTCCTAACCTCAAATTTACTAAAGATAAAACTCTTCTTCAACCAAGATGAACTGAATAAAGGAGGATTGAGAGCCCCAAAAAGCCAGAGGAAAGGTGTTTTCCTATCTCTTTGATATGTTATGTGCTTAATTCACTTTATTGAATGAATAATAATCTTGTTTTCAACCTGTGGCTTGAAATACATTCTGAAGTATATTATAATTATATATCCATTATTGATACAAGAAATTATGGAAGTAAATATGTACTCATTTGTTTCTAAAATAGCTCATAAACCTCTCTAAACACTTATATAATATTGAAAAGAGAAAGCAGTACTGTATTTTGAGGGAAAAAAAGCAACAATATGATGCTTCCTTCAGGGAGAATGAAAAACTATTAGAAACATCAAGGGTCAAAAACACTAAGCCACCAGTTATTAAAAATTATTTCCCTCTTGAACTTTTGGTGGGAAAATCCACTGCCTGTGGAGATATAAGAATTTCAATCACAGAACTAATGTCCTGAGAATTCATTTGATTTACTCTAAAATCTCAGAAGATTGGGCACATTTTTAAAGTTTTTAAGTCAGAATAAACTATATCAGATTGTTTCTTTTAGGTAGAATACAGAGATATAGTATTTTTTGGTCACATGTCAAGACTTAACTCGTAAGTTACCAACTTATATTTTAGCCAAGCTATATATACTCTTTTTAAAAATGTTAGAACTGGTGTGATATTGATTATGTGTGTGTGTGTGTGTGAATTCACTTTTGTTGTTCCTCTCTTTTTATATATCCAGAAACCTCATGAATAATATCTGACTGGTATATCTTTTTTATTTATTCCTTTATGTTTCTTGTTTGTTATCATATGGTGAGCTTTTTTTTCCTTTTTTTGTATTTATAATAATGATTCAGTAATTTAAATATGATTAATATTTTAGTAAATGCATATTCTTTTCATTCACTTTCTATCACTTCATAACATAGTGGTAAACATTGCAGCTTAAATGTACAAAAATTTACAGGGTGATGATAAAGCCTTTGCTCAGTGTAAAATTTATAGCCATAAATACCTATGTTAAGAACAAATAAAATATCTCATATCAATAATCTAACATACCACCTTAAGAAATTGTAAGAAAAACAAGTGCAAACGAAACCCAGAGCAAGTAAGAGGAAGAAAATAATAAAGGTTAAAGAGGAATAATTTAAATGTAGATTATATAGAATTTTTTTGGGCTAAACCCCACATACACTAAGAAATACATCTTAACTCATGATCCAGTGTATATATATCTTTCTGTCTCTCTATACATCAATATTTGCCTCTATTTATCCATCTATCCATTTTCCTATGAGTCCATCTATCATTTACATACAGATGTATTTAACTATTCATTTATAGATAATTCCCTCTTGTTCATACTTTTTTTAGTGCTTTCAGCTTTTGTTTTAAGTTTATCTATAATTCACCACTTAAAATGTCTTAAGCTTTCATTTTTCACCATTATCCCATTTTATTGAAATATATGTTTCAGTTAACATACCATAATCATAGAGCTTGAGGTATATTCACTTAGTACACTCATATATACAGCCCCTAGATCAAGAAACTGAATAGTACAGCATCCTGGAAGTCTCCTATGTCATTAAAGATTAAACAGTAATCTGATTTTAATGACATAGGTTAGTTTTACCTGTTTTCATTGTTATATGCTTGGAACAATAATGGTATATACACTTTTTCTTATCTTTATACCATCTTATCCACTCTTACCCCCTGCCTCTGGTAACTGCCAATCTGTTCTCTGTATCTATGGGCTTCTATTTTTTTTTTAAAGATTACTCATATAAGAGAGGTAATATGGTATTTGTCTTTCTCTGATTTATTTCACCTTGCATAATGGCCTTGAGGTCCATCTATGTGCTCGCAAATGGCAAGACTTCATTCTTTTTTTATGGCTAAATAATATTCCACTATATACATATACATATGTGTGTGTGCGTGTGTGTGTGTATACACACACACACACGCACACACACACACATACACACATGCCATGTCTTCTTTATCCACTCATCCATCCATGCACATCTCACCAACACTTGTTATTTCTTGCCTTTCTAATAACAGCCATCTAACAAGTATGAAGTGATATCTCATTGTCATTTTGATTTGCATTTCCCTGGTCATTAGTGATGTTGAGCATCTTTTCATATACCTCCTGACCATCCCTATATCTTTGTAAAAATATCTATTCAGATCTTCTGCCCATTTTTTCAGTCAAATTGTTTGTGTTTTGTTTTTGCTATTGAATTGTATGAGTTCTTTATATATTTTGGATATTAGCCTCTTATCAGATATATGATTTGTAAATATTTTCTCCCATTCAGTGGGTTGCCTTTTCATTTTGTTAATGGTTTCCTTTGCTGTGTAGAAGCTTTTTAGTATGATATAGTCTCACTTGTTTAGTTTTGCTTTTGTTGTCATTTTTTTTTTTGGTGTCAAATCTAAAAAATCCTTGCCAAGACCTAGGCCAAAGAGCTTACTTCCCATGTTTTCTTCTAGAAGCTTTAAGGTTTCAGGTCTTATGTTCAAGTTTTTAATTCATTTGAGTTAATTTCTGTGTATAGTATGAGATAGTGGTCAAGTTTCATTCTTTTGCCTGTGGCTGTCAAGTTTTCCAACACCATTTATTGAAGAGATTGTCCTTTCCCTATTGTATATTTTTCCTCCTTTGTCACAAATTAATTCACCACATATGCATGGGTGTATTCTGGGCTCTGTTTTCTGTTCCATTGATCTATGTGTTGGTTTTTATGCCAATACCATACTGTTTTAATTACCGTAGCTTTGTAATATAATTTGAAATCAGAGAGCATGATGTTGCCAGCTTTGTTGTTCTTTCTCAGTATTGTGTTGGTTACTTGGGGTCTTTTGTGTTTTCATAAAAATTTTAGGATTACCTGTTGTATTTCTGTGCGAAAAATGCCATTGGAAATTTGATAGGGATTGCATTGAATCTGTAGATTGCTTTGGGTAGTGTGGACATTTTAACAATATTGATTCTTCCAATCCATGACCATGGAATATCTTTCCATTTATTTGTATCTTCTTCAATTTATATTATTAATGTCATATTTTTCAATATACAGGTCTTTTACATTCTTGGTTAAATTTATTCACAGGTATTCTACTTTTTTGATGCAATTGTAAATGGATTGTTTTCTTCATTTTAATTTCTGATAGTTTATTATTAGTGTATAGAAATGCAACAGATATTTGTGTATTGATTTTATATCCTGTAACTTTACTGAATTCAATTATTAGCTCTAAAGTTTTTTTAAGGAGTCTTTAGGATTTTCTGTATATAATATGTCACCTGTGAATAATGACAGTTTTATTTATTCCTTTCTAATTTAGATGTATTTTATTTATTTTTCTTGCCTAATTGCTCTGGTAAGGTCTTCCAATACTATCTTGAAGAGAAGTGACAACAGTCAACATTCTTATTCTGTTTCTGATCTTAGAGGAAAAACTTTCAGCTTTTTACTGTTGAGTATGATGTTAGCTATGGGCTTGGAATATATGGCCTTTATTGTTTTGAGGTATATGCTTTGTTGAGAGTTTTTACCATAAATGGATGTTGTATTTTATCAAATGTTTTCTCTGCAAATATTGAGGTGATCATATGAATTTTATCCTTCATTTTGTTAATGTGGTGTATTACACTGACTGATTTGTGGATGTTGAACATCTTACGACTCTGGAATAAATCCTACTTAATCATGTTCTATGATCTTTTTACTGTATTTTTGGATTTGGTTTGCTAATATTTTGTTTGAGGATTTTTACATCTCTGTTCATTAGGGATATTGACTTGTAATTTCATTTTTCTATGGCATCCTTGTCTGGTTTTGTTATCAGGGTAATGGTGGCCTTATAAAATGAATTTGGAAGAGTTCCCTCTTCTACTTTTTGGAAGAGTTTGATTGTATTAATTCTTAGTGGAATTTTTGGCAGAATTCACCAGTGAAGCTGTCTTGACCTGGATTTTTCTTTGTAGGGAGCTTCTTCCCTAGTGATTCAATCTCCTTAATGAGTAATCTATCTATACATATTTTCTAGTCCATCATAATTCAATCTTCATAGTTTGTATATTTCTAGGAATTTATCCATTTATTTTAGATTGCTCAATTTGTTGATATATAATTGTTAATAGCAATCTCTTATGATTAACTGTATTTCTGGGATATCATTTGTAATCTCTTCTGTTTCATTTCTGACTTTATTTATTTGAGACCTCTCTTTTTTTCTTGGTTAGTCTAGCTAAAGGCTTGTCAATTTTGTTTAGATTTTCAAAGGAACAGCTCTTAGATTCATTGATCTTCTCTATTGTCTTTTTACTCTATTTCACTTACTCCTTCTCTAATCTATGTTATTCCTTCCTTTAACTTTGGGCTTCATACTTTTTCTAGCTCTTTAAGGTGTAAAGTTAGGCTGTTTATATGAAACATTTCGTTTCTTGAGGTAGACAATTATAATTATGAACTTCCCTCTTAGAAATCCTTTTGCTGCATCCCACAAATTTTGATATATGTCCATTTTTTTTTGTCTCAAAGTATTTAAGTGTTTTTCTTTTGATTTCTTCTTTGACACATTTTTTGTTCAGTAGCATGTTGTTAAATAATCTCCACATATTAGTGAATTTTCCAGTTTTCCTTATGTAATTAATTTCTAACTTTGTATTATTATGGTCAGAAAAGGTGACTGATATGATTTCAGTTCTCTTAAATTTATTAAGATTTGCTTTGTGGCCTAAAATATAAGGTATCTCAGAAAATATTCCATGAGCACTTGAGAGGAATGTATATTCTGTTGCTTCTGGATGGAAAGTTTTGTATGTATTTGTTAAATCTGTCTGGTCTAATATGTGGTTTAAGGACAATGTTTCCTTTTTTTTTTTTACATCTTTATTGCAGTATAATTGCTTTACAATGGTGTGTTAGCTTCTGCTTTATAACAAAGTGAATCAGTTATACATATACATATGTTCCCATATCTCTTCCCTCTTGCATCTCCCTCCTTCCCACCCCCCTATCCCACCCCTCCAGGCGGTCACAAAGTACCGAGCTGATCTCCCTGTGCTATGCGGCTGCTTCCCACTAGCTATCTACCTTACGTTTGGTAGTGTATATATGTCCATGTCCCTCTCTCGCTTTGTCACAGTTCACCCTTCCCCCTCCCCATATACTTAAGCCCATTCTCTAGTAGGTCTGTGTCTTTATTCCTGTCTTACTCCTAGGTTCTTCATAACATTTTTTTTTCTTAAATTCCATATATATGTGTTAGCATATGGTATTTGGCTTTCTCTTTCTGACTTGCTTCACTCTATATGACAGACTCTAGGTCTATCCACCTCATTACAAATAGCTCAATTTCGTTTCTTTTTATGGCTGAGTAATATTCCATTCTATAAATGTGCCACATCTTCTTTATCCATTCATCTGATGATGGACACTTAGGTTGTTTCCATCTCTGGGCTATTGTAAATAGAGCTGCAATGAATATTTTGGTACATGACTCTTTTTGAATTATGGTTTCCTCAGGGTATATGCCCAGTACTGGGATTGCTGGGTCATATGGTAGTTCTATTTGTAGTTTTTAAAGGAAGCTCCATTCTGTTCTTCACAGTGGCTGTATCAATTTACATTCCCACCAACCGTGCAAGAGGGGTCCCTTTTCTCCACACCCTCTACAGCATTTATTGTTTCTAGATTTTTTTGATGATGGCCATTCTGACTGGTGTGAGATGATATCTCATTGTAGTTTTGATTTGCATTTTTCTAATGATTAATAATGTTGAGCATTCTTTCATGTGTTTGTTGGAAGTCTGTATATCTTCATTGGAGAAATGTCTATTTAGGTCTTCTGCCCATTTTTGGATTGGGTTGTTTGGTTTTTTGTTATTGAGCTGCATAAGCTGCTTGTAAATTTTGGAGATTAATCCTTTGTCAGTTGCTTCATTTGCAAATATTTTCTCCCATTCTGAGGGTTGTCTTTTCGTCTTGTTTATGGTTTCCTTTAATGTGCAAAAGCTTTGAGTTTCATTAGGTCCCATTTGTTTACTTTTGTTTTTATTACCATTTCTCTAGGAGGTGGGCCAAAAAGGATCTTGCTGTGATTTATGTCATAGAGTGTTCTACCTATGTTTTCCTCTAAGAGTTTGATAGTTTCTGGCCTTACATTTAGGTCTTTAATCCATTTTGAGCTTATTTTTGTGTATGGTGTTAGGGAGTGATCTAATCTCATACTTTTACATGTACCTGTCCAGTTTTCCCAGCACCACTTATTGAACAGGCTGTCCGTTCTCCACTGTACGTTCCTGCCACCTTTATCAAAGATAAGGTGACCATATGTGTGTGGGTTTATCTCTGGGCTTTCTATCCTGTCCCATTGATCTGTCTTTCTCTTTTTATGCCAGTACCATACTGTCTTGATTACTGTAACTTCGTAGTATAGTCTGAAGTCAGGGAGCCTGATTCCTCCAGCTCCATTTTTCATTCTCAAGATTGCTTTGGCTATTCGGGGTCTTTTGTGTTTCCATACAAATTGTGAAAGTCTTTGTTCTAGTTCTGTGAAAAATGGTAGTGGTAGTTTGATAGGGATTGCATTGAATCTGTAGATTGCTTTGGGTAGTAGCGTCATTTTCACAGTGTTGATTCTTCCAATCCAAGAACATGGTATATCTCTCCATCTATTTGTATCATCTTTAATTTCTTTCATCAGTGTCTTATAATTTTCTGCATACAGGTCTTTTGTCTCCTTAGGTAGGTTTATTCCTAGATATTTTATTCTTTTTGTTGCAATGGTAAATGGGAGTGTTTTCTTGATTTCACTTTCAGAGTTTTCATCATTAGTGTATAGGAATGCGAGAGATTTCTGTGCATTAATTATGTATCCTGCTACTTTACCACATTCATTGATTAGCTCTAGTAGTTTTCTGGTAGCATCTTTAGGATTCTCTATGTATAGTATCATGTCATCTGCAAACAGTGACAGCTTTATTTCTTCTTTTCTAATTTGGATTCATTTTATTTCCTTTCCTTCTCTGATTGCTGTGGCTAAAACTTCCAAAACAATGTTGAATAAGAGTGGTAAGGGTGGGCAACCTTGTCTTGTTCCTGATCTTAGTGGAAATGCTTTCAGTTTTTCACCATTGAGGATGATGTTGGCTCTGGGTTTGTCATATATGGCCTTTATTATGTTGAGGAAAGTTCCCTCTGTGCCTACTTCCTGCAGGGTTTTTATCATAAATGGGTGTTGAATTTTGTCAAATGCTTTCTCTGCATCTGTTGAGATGATCATATGGGTTTTCTCCTTCAATTTGTTAATATGGTGTATCACGTTGATTGATTTGCATATATTGAAGAATCCTTGCATTCCTGGAATAAACCCCACTTGATCATGGTGTATGATCCATTTAATGTGCTGTTGGATTCTGTTTGCTAGTATTCTGTTGAGGATTTTTGCATCTATGTTCATCAGTGATATTGGCCTGCAATTGGCCTTTCTTTGTGACATCCTTGTCTGGCTTTGGTATCAAGGTGATGGTGGCCTCGTAGAATGAGTTTGGGAGTGTTCCTCCCTCTGCTATATTTTGGAAGAGTTTGCAAAGGATAGGTGTTAGCTCTTCTCTAAATGTTTGATACAATTCGCCTGTGAAACCATCTGGTCCTGGGCTTTTGTTTGTTGGAAGATTTTTAATCACAGTTTCAATTTTAGTGCTTGTGATCGGTCTGTTCATATTTTCTATTTCTTCCTGATTCATTCTTGGCAGGTTGTGCATTTCTAAGAATTTGTCCATTTCTTCTAGGTTGTCCATTTTATTGGCATAGAGTTGCTTGTAGTCATCTCTCATGACCTTTTTTATTTCTGCAGTGTCAGTTGTTACTTCTCCTTTTTCATTTCTAATTCTATTGATTTGAGTCTTCTCCCTTTTTTTCTTGATGAGTCTGGCTAATGGTTTATCAACTTTGTTTATCTTCTCAAAGAACCAGCTTTTAGTTTTATTGATCTTTGCTATCGTTTCCTTCATTCTTTTTGATTTATTTCTGATCTGATTTTTATTTCTTTCCTTCTGCTAACTTTGGGGGTTTTTTTGTTCTTATTTCTCTGATTGCTTTAGATGCAAGTTTAGGTTGTTTATTCGAGATATTTCCTGTTTCTTAAGGTAGGATTGTATTGCTATAAACTTCCCTCTTAGAACTGCTTCTGCTGCCTCCCATAGATTTTGGGTTGTCGTATCTCCATTGTCATTTGTTTCTAGGTATTTTTTATTTCCTCTTTGATTTCTTCAGTGATCACTTCGTTATTAAGTAGTGTATTATTTAGCCTCCATGTCTTTGTATTTTTTACAGATCATTTCCTGTAATTGATATC
The DNA here is from genome assembly GCF_000442215.2 of Lipotes vexillifer. Lineage (NCBI taxonomy): Eukaryota > Metazoa > Chordata > Mammalia > Artiodactyla > Lipotidae > Lipotes > Lipotes vexillifer. The sequence goes on along the minus strand of NW_006796479.1, from coordinate 652,464 downwards.
TAGTCTCATAGCATTGTGGTCGGAAAAGATACTTGATACAATTTCAGTTTTCTTAAATTTACCAAGGCTTGACTTGTGACCCAAGATATGATCTGTCCTGGAGAATGTTC
>NW_006796479.1:650192-652344 GCF_000442215.2 Lipotes vexillifer | reverse complement strand
CAAGATATGATCTATCCTGGAGAATGTTCCATGAGCACTTGAGAAATATGTGTATTCTGTTGTTTTTGGATGGAGTGTCCTATAAATATCAATTAAGTCCATCTTGTTTAATGTATCATTTAAAGCTTGTGTTTCCTTATTTATTTTCATTTTGGATGATCTGTCCATTGGTGAAAGTGGGTGTTAAAATCCCTTACTATGAATGTGTTACTGTTGATTTCCCCTTTTATGGCTGTTAGTATTTGCCTTATGTATTGTGGTGCTCCTATGTTGGTTGCATAAATATTTACAATTGTTATATCTTCTTCTTGGATTGATCCCTTGATCATTATGTAGTGTCCTTCTTTGTCTCTTCTGATAGTCTTTATTTTAAAGTCTATTTTGTCTGGTATAAGAATTGCTACTCCAACTCTCTTTTGGTTTCCATTTGCATGAAATATCTTCTTCCATCCCCTCACGTTCAGTCTGTATGTGTCTCTAGGTCTCTTGTAGACAGCAAATATATGGGTCTTGTTTTTGTATCCATTCATCCAATCTGGTTCTTTTGGTGGGAGCATTTATTCCGTTTACATTTAAGGTAATTATTGATTTGTATGTTCCTTTTCCCATTTTCTTAACTGTTTTGGGTTCGTTATTGTAGGTCTTTTCCTTCTGTTGTGTTTCTTGCCTAGTAGAAGTTCCTTTAGCAGTTGTTGTAAAGCTGGTTTGGTGGTGCTGAACACTCTCAGGTTTTGCTTGTCTGTAAAGGTTTTAATTTCTCCATCAAATCTGAATGAGATCCTTGCTGGGTAGAGTAATCTTGGTTGCAGGTTTTTCTCCTTCATCACTTTAAATATGTCCTGCCAGTCCCTTCTGGCTGGCGGAGTTTCTGCTGAAAGATCATCTGTTCACCTTATGGAAATTACCTTGTGTGTTATTTGTTGTTTTTCCCTTGCTGCTTTTAATATGTTTTCTTTGTATTTAATTTTTGACAATTTGATTAATATGGGTCTTGGCGTATTTCTCCTTGGATTTATCCTGTATGGGACTCTCTGTGCTTCCTGGTCTTGGTTAACTATTTCCTTTCTCATATTAGGGAAGTTTTCTACTATAATCTCTTCAAATATTTTCTCATCCCCTTTTTCTCTTCTTCTTCTGGAACCCCTATAATTCGAATGTTTGTGTGTTTGATGTTGTCCCAGAGGTCTCTGAGACTGTCTTCAGTTCTTTTCATTCTTTTTTCTTTATTCTTCTCTGCAGTAGTTATTTCCACTATTTTATCTTCCAGGTCACTTATCCGTTCTTCTGCCTCAGTTATTCTGTTATTGATCCCATCTAGAGTATTTTTAATTTCATTTATTGTGTTTTTCATTGTTGTTAGTTTCATCTTTAGTTCTTCTAGGTCCTTGTTAAATGTTTCTTGCATTTTGTCTATTCTAAGTTTTTGTATCATCTTTACTATCATTATTCTGAAATATTTTTCAGGTAGACTGCCTATTTCCTCTTCATTTGTTATGTCTGGTGGGTTTTTATCTTGCTCCTTTATCTGCTGTGTGTTTTTCTGTCTTCTCATTTTGATTATCTTACTGTGTTTGGGGTCTCCTTTCTGAAGTTTGCAGGTTTGTAGTTCTCATTGTTTTCATTGTCTGTCCCCAGTGGCTAAGGTTGGTTCAGTGGGTTGTGTAGGCTTCCTGGTGGAGGGGACTAGTGCCTTGGTTCTGGTGGATGAGGCTGGATCTTGTCTTTCTCGTGGGCAGGTCCACGTTTGGTGGTGTGTTTTGGGGTGTCTGTGGACTTATTATGATTTTAGGCAGTGTCTCTGCTAATGGGTGGGGTTGTGTTCCTGTCTTGCTAGTTGTTTGGCATAGGATGTCCAGCACTGTAGCCTGCTGGTCGTTTAGAGAAGCTGGGTGCTGGTGTTTAGATGGAGATCTCTGGGAGATTTTCGCCGTTTGATATTACGTGGAGGTGGGAGGTCTCTTGTGGACCAGTGTCCTGAAGTTGGCTTTCCCTCCTCAGAGGAACAGCATTGGCTCCTGGCTGCTGCACCAAGAGCCTTTAATCCACACGGTTCAGAATAAAAGGGAGAAAAAGTAGAAAAAAGAATTAGTAGAAGAAGAAAGAAAGAAGGAAAGAAAGAAAGAAAGAAAGAAAAAAAGAAAGAAAGGAGGGA
>NW_006796479.1:588298-650172 GCF_000442215.2 Lipotes vexillifer | reverse complement strand
GGGAAAGAGGGAGGAAAGAATGAAGGAGGGAAGGAAGGATAAAAAGGAGATAAAGTAAAAAGAAATAAGATAAGGTATAATAAAGTTATTAAAATAAAAAAATAATTTTTAATTAAAAATAAAAAAATTAAAAAACAAAAACAAGAAAAACGGACAGATAGAACCCTAGTACAAATGGTGGAAGCAAAGCTATACAGACAAAATCTCACACACTCACAAATAGAGGAAAAAGGGGAAAAAATCATAAATCTTGCTCTCAAAGTCCACCTCCTCAATTTGGGATGATTCGTTGTCTCTTCAGGTATCCCACAGTTGCAGGGTACATCAAGTTGAATGCGGAGCTTTAATCCGCTGCTTCTGAGGCTGCTGGGAGAGATTTCCCTTTCTCTTCTTTGTTCTCACAGCTCCTAGGGGCTCAGCTTTGGATTTGGCCCCACCTCTGCGTGTAGGTCGCTGGGGGGGCGTCTGATCTTCGCTCAGACAGGACGGGGTTAAAGAAGACGCTGATTCGGGGGCTCTGGCCTGCTCAGGCCGGGGGGAGGCAGGGGTACAGAGTGTGAGGCGAACCTGTGGTGCCAGAGGCCGGCGTGACGTTGCACCAGCCTGAGGCGTGCCATCCGTTCTCCCGGGGGAGTTGTCCCTGGATCCCGGGACCCTAGCAGTGGCGGGCTGCACAGGCTCCCTGCAAGCGGGGTGTGGATAGTGACCTGTGCTCCCACACAGGCTTCTTGGAGGTGGCAGCAGCAGCCTTAGCGTCTCATGCCCATCTCTGGGGTCTGCACTGTTAGCCACGGCTCGCGCCCATCTCTGGAGCTCCTTTCAGCAGTGCTCTTAATCCCCTCTCCTCATGCACCAGGAAACAAAGAGGGAAGAAAGTCTCTTGCCTCTTCGGCAGCTCCAGACTTTTCCCTCAACTCCCTGCTGGCTAGCCGTGGCGCACTAACCCCTTCAGGACGTGTTCATGCAGCCAACCCCAATCCTCTCCCAGCACTCCTACTGAAGCCCGAGCCTCAACTCCCAGCCCCACCTGCCCTGGCGGGTGAGCAGACAAGCCTCTTGGGCTGGTGAGTGCTGGTTGGCCCTCATCCTCTGTGCAGGAATCTCTCTGCTTTGCCCTCTGCACCCCTGTGGCTGCGCTCTCCTCCGTGGTTCCAAAGCTTCCCGCCCCCTCCGCCACCCGCAGTCTCCGCCCATAAAGGGGCTTCCTAGTGTGTGGAAACCTTTCCTCCTTCACAGCTCCCTCCCACTGTTGCAGGTCCCATCCCTATTCTTTTGTCTCTGTTTATTCTTTTTTCTTTTGCCTTACCCTTGTACGTGGGGGGTTTCTTGCCTTTTGGGAGGTCTGAGGTCTTCTTCCAGAGTTCAGTAGGTATTCTGTAGGAGTTGTTCCACATGTAGATGTATTTCTGATGTATCTGTGGGGAGGAAGGTGGTCTCTGCATCTTACTCTTCCGCAATCTTCCCGGGAGCCCCAGTGTTTCCTTTTGATTTTTCTGTCTGGATGATCTATCCATTGATGTAAGTGGGGTATTAAAGTCATACTATTTTTGTATTTCTGTTTCTCACTTTAGGTCTGCTAACATCTGCATTATATATTTAAGTGCCTATGTTGAGTGCCTATATATTTAGAAATGTTATATCCTCTTGTTAGATTGACTAGTTTATTATTATGTAATGCCCATCTTTTTCTTTTATTACAGTCTTAAAGTCTATTTTGTCTGATACAAGTACAGCAACTCCATCCATTTACATGGAATATCTTTTTCTGTCCCTTCACTTTCAGTCTTCTGTGTTCTTACATCTCAAGTGAGTGTCTTGTGTGCCCCTTAACTAATTACTGTAGTGATTAACCCACTACCTTTAGTATATATTTACCAACAATTGAGATTTATTCTTTCATATGTTTTCTTGTTACCAATTAATACCCCTTATTTCCAGCCCAATGAAGTCCCTTTCACATTTCTTGTAAGGTTATTTGAGTGGTGATGAACTTCTTTAGCTTTTGCTTGTCCAGAAAACTCTTATCTCTCTTTCAATTCTGAAATTTAACTTTGCTGGGTATTCTTGGTTGCAGGTTTATTTTTCTCTCAGCCCTTTGAACATATTGTGCCACTGCTTTGTGGCCCGCAAAGTTTTGCTAAAAAAATCTGCTGATAATCTTATGGGGATTCTCTTCAACATAACAAGTTGTTTTTCTCTTGCTGCTTTTAATATTCTCTTCTGTTTTTAACTTTTTACTTTCTAATTATGTATCTTGGTATGGATCTTTTGGGGTTCATCTTTTTGGAACTCTCTGGGTTTTCTGGATCTGGATGTCTGTTTCCTTCCCTAGATTAGAGAATTTTTCAGCCATTATTTCTTCAAATAAAATTTCTGTAACTTTCTCTCTTCTCATTCTGGAACCCTAAAATTCAAATGTTAGTCTGTCTAAAGTTGTCCCACAATTCCTTTAAGCTCTCTTCACTTGTTTTTATTCTTTTTTCTTTTTACTGTGCTGGTTGGGTGAGTTTTAATTCCTTGCTATTTGGTTGCCTAGTCCTTTCTTCTGCTCCCCACTGAAGGGCAAAAAGATGCAGGAAAATGTTGCACAGTGGGCTAACACTTTTGGACAGAATCAGGAAGTGGTTTTTTTTGTTTTGGGGTTTGTTTTGCGGTACGTGGGCCTCTCACTGTTGTGGCCTCTCCCATTGGGGAGCACAGGCTCCAGACATGCAGGCTCAGCAGCCATGGCTCATGGACCTAGCTGCTCCGTGGCATGTGGGATCTTCCCGGACTGGGGCACGAACCCATATCCCCTGCATCGGCAGGTGGACTCTCAACCACTGCGCCACCAGGGAAGCCCAAGGAAGTGTTTTATATCTCATATGCCTATATTTTCCTACTTAGAATTCAATTATATGTCCCCCAACCTAACTACAAGAAAGATTTGGAAGGTCAGACTTCTGTATACCCAAGGAGAGTGGTTTGGATACATCTTATTATCTTTTATAGAGCATTCTTGTTACCAGATCATTTTATTCTACTTTCACACAGAACATTCTCACCCCTTCCTGAGAGAGAAAATATAAAGTCCTAACTGGTCACTGTTTATTGTTTAGAGTTCATGCCTCCAGGTGGCACCAGATCTAGATATCACTCCTTTTAGTCTGCAGACCTATAAATGTAAAAGGCAAATTATCTTCCCCTCTCCAGCAAAAACACCCAGAATGTAGTGATGGAGCAGGCACAGGATACACAAAACAATCACTCCCATTTGGAAAGGCAAAGAACTGGAGGCATGCAACATCAACTGGAAATCAACAATGTAAATCCCATAAGGAAGAGAGTGTAATCAACAATGTAAATCCCATAAGGAAGAGAGTGTAATAAAGCTCCCAGTTACACACACTTGGGCTGAAGGAATTACCTTGATTAAACTCTGATTCTGCTCACCGGAAGGAACCTGTTGTCCACGTTCCTTGTGAACTCTTGTTCTGACCTCTGAGAACTCCTTGTTCATTACTCTCCTTGCCCATATCTGAACTGGGGAATGGAGATCACTATGGAGACCACTTCCTAAAAGAAGGTTGGGGCCCAAAGCTAGAAAATTCTTGAAAATTTAGTCTTTTCTGGCTGAACTAATGGTTTCTTTGATAAATCTGGAAAAACTTAACTGCTGGTCCACCATTAAACTGGTGGTTTCTGCCACCTAAAATTTCCTTCTGTGCACAGATGTCAAGCGCAGTTTACTTTCTTGCTTTCTGGCCCTCTGGCTCCCTCATTTTCTTATGCTTTATCAAGTCTGCTATTGAACCCCTCTAGTGTTTTCTTAGTTCAGTTATTGTATTCTTCAGCTCTGTGACTTTTGTTTGGTACTTTCTTACATTTTCCAACTCTTTGTTGAAGTTCTCGCTATTTTCATCCATTCTTGTCCCCAGTTAGGTGAGCATCTTTTTTTTTTTTTTTTTTTTGTGGTACGCAGGCCTCTCACTGTTGTGGTCTCTCCCGTTGCAGAGCACAGGCTCCGGACGTGCAGGCTCAGCGGCCATGGCTCACGGGCCCAGCTACTCCGCGGCATGTGGGTCTTCCTGGACCGGGGCATGAACCCATGTCCCCTGCATCGGCAGGCGAACTCTAAACCACTGCGCCACCAGGGAAGCCCAGGTGAGCATCTTTATGACCGTTATTTTGAACTCTTTATGAGGTAAATAACCTAGCTCCGTTTCATTACATTTTTTCCCTGAGGTTCTATCTTGTTCTTTCATTTGCAATATACTCCTCTGTTTGTTTATTTTGCTTGACTCTCTGTGTTGGTTTCTATACAGTAGATGAAACAGCCACTTCTCCCAGTCTTGGAGGTGTGGCCTTAGGTAGGAGATGAATCTACATGAGGCCCTACCCCAGCTCTTTGTTCAATCCTGCCCCAGCTCTTTGTTGTCTCTCAAACCTTTGTGCTTGTCCCAGCAGTCTATTATATTTTTAATAGCTCCCTGTAGTTGAGGATGTGCCAAGACCTGTCAGTGTCCTTAAGGGGAGGATCTTAGCACCTAGCTTCAGGCTGATTGGAAGCCAGACCCTCACATAGCAGCTTATTAAAGCATGCAAATAGAGAGAATCCTGTGGGACTGTAAGCATAAGTCCCGATGGTCTCCAGAGCTAGGCAATCTGGTGGTGTCCCCTCGGTGGCAGTCACAAAAATTGGAGCTCCACACAAGTGTATAAGCTCTTTTCTGTGCAATATCAGTGAGCAGGGGCAAAACAGAGGGAGAGTGCAAAGATAGCACCCACACCCTGAGGTCCCTAGAAAGGATTGCAGTCAGACCCTAGAGGCATGTTTGTTACGAGTCTGCCCCTCAGGCCACAGCTATGATGATTAGTTCATAGGTCTCCTTTATAGAAAGAGCTCCTGGGTCTGTTGCTTCTTGCTGTGCCCTGGAGGTAGTTGCTGTTTAAGAACTTTTTTCCATTGGTTACAATCCTGGGGACCCACAGCCACTGGCTGCCAAAGCTACGTGATGTGATGTAGAGGTGCCCCTGGCAGAAGCCACAATAATTGGGGCAGAGATACTGTTGATCTGGAACATAGCAGAGGGAAATCATGAAGATGGTGCCTGCCATTCTACATCCCCAGAGAATATTCCGGCAGACTTCTAATGTGTGTGTTAAATTATATGCCTTCCTCTAGGACAATAATATAAGCAGGTGTGCTTCCTTCATTTTAAGTCAGGGTAAGACCAGCTGCCTCAGAGTCATTTCTCAGATTGCTACAATCTTGTGGATCTCAGGACATGAGCCCCATTGGTTTTCAAAGGTAGATGTTTTGGGGGCTTGTCTCTCAAGTGCAGGTCTTAAAAACAGAGGTTCATGATGTGGGGCTCAAACTCTTCGTGCCCCAGAGAGAAGCTCTGGGTTTTGGGTTTTTTTCCTGATTGTGGGTCACAGTATCAGGAGTGGTGTTTATGGTGAGATTGTGTCCCAGCCTCCTCTACCCACTTTGATGTGGTTTTCTTCTTTTTTTCCCAGTTTGTAGTTGTCACTCAGCCAGGCTTTAGGCTTTTGTAGGAGTAAATTGTTCCATATGTAGCTGTAGACTCAGTGTGTCCATGGAAGGAAGTGAGTTCAGGATCTTCCTATGTCACTATCTTTAGTATATACTTTTCTGTGTCTAGCTTCTTTTACTCACTATATTGTTTTTGAGATTTATCCATTGTTTTGTGTGTTGTGGTTTTTCATTTTTATTGCTGTATGGTATTCCATTGTATGAATATGACATGGTATATTCATGTTCTTTAGTGTTGATGGACATTTGGGTGGGGTTCAATTTTTGGCTATCATAGATAAGAACACTCTAAACATTTTAATGCATATTCTTTTGTGTGTGCATGTGTGGAGAGGTTTTTTTTTTTGCATATTTGTATAGTGTGGGAATGCTGAGTCATAGGATATGCATATACTCAGCTTTAATAGAATATTTTAATGTAGATCAGACTATGGGTCTTCTCTGCATAAAACTTTCAGATGTCTTCTGTACTAGTTTACATATATTATACTATAAACTGTTTTCCATATTCCATGCAGCTCTGCCAAACTGACTCTTGTCTACTTCTGCAGCCTCCTCTCATGCTACAGTTTCCCTTGGCCCAGCCTTGTTAGCATCCTTTGGTGTTGTTTCTGGATGCAGGGCTTTTGCACATGCTCTTCCTTCTGATTGAAAGACTCACTGCTCCTCTGTCAGTCTCACTACTCAAAGTTCCAGCTCCTTCTCATCATTCAGATGTTCACTAAAATGCCACCTCTTTAGAGAGGTCACTTCCTCCTTTTATAGTACATAATTTTATCTGACTTCTTAGCACTTGTGAAAGGTTGTAAATATATATTAAAGTGCAGGTTGTTTCTTGTTTGTTTCTACCTCCTACTGGAATGTATGCTCCATAAGGGAAGTGGCCAGGCTTACATGGATGTCAAACCCACTGGAGATGTTTCATGATTTCTTTCCCACACCATCATATGTGGAGCTCTAAACTGAACTTTAAAAAGCCATGCCTTTTTCTTTTCCTGTTTTAATACTATAAAAGTAAGCATAATAAAATGAGCCCTAAGATTTGAGGTTAAAATTACATGAGTTCAAGTTTTAGTTCTGCCACTTACCATGTATATGTTCGTGGACAAATTACTTCATTTACTCAAGTTCTTCACCTATAAAATATTAATGTACTATACTGTGTAACCTGGTTCTACCCAGGCTTCATTGAGTCATTAAAAGAAACAAAAACTTGTATGAGTAACCCAGTTCCTATTCCCTATTCCCCCCACAGTCAATGGTTCAAGAAAGTTTCTTTACAGTGTTTTAAGTAGTCCCAGCAGCATTTTGTACACTGAGCCCACTAACTACATAGTGGAAGTAGTGCCATTTTGCTCAAGGTTTGTGATAGTCTATTGTGAAGTGGGCTAGAACCACTAACTCCATTTTTTCTTTTATGTTCACCACATATAGATAGTTTATCAGCCATGCTGTGTCCTGATATCATAAAGAGGTTTTGTGTTTTCGGCTTGGCTTCTTCTCTTGAGATTGAATGCAGTTTTGAGATTGCATTAGATATTTCTTAACAACTCAATGATTTGTAATAAATGCATAAAGTTGCTCAATAATCAGTTATCACAACAATTCAGTTTTAAACCTTTTTCATCATCCCTGTATTTCCATGGAGCCTGTTTACAAACAATCTATACTCTTTACTACAGCCCTAGTAAAACACAAGTCTGCCTTCTGTCTTTAAATTTGCCTTTTTCTGAACAGTGAAAAGTTCACAAAAATGGAATCATAGAGTATACATTCTTTTGCAACTGGCTTAGTCTAAATAATACTATTTTAGCAAGAGTATTTTGAGATATATCCATGTTGTAGCATGTATCAGTATTTATTTTATTTCAATATAGTATTCTATTTTATGGATACATCATATTATATTTGTGCATTCACAACCTGACGGGCACTTTTTTACAGTTTGGGCTATTATGAATAATGCTGCTATGAAATCTGAATTTAAGTCTTGCTTTGGACATATATTTTCATTTCTCATGGGTAGATTCCTAAGACTGGAATTACTGGGTAAGTTTATGTTTAAGTTGTAAAGAAATTGTTAGACTGTTTACCAAAAGTGTCTCTAGCATTTTACATTTCCATCAGCAACTTTTAAGGAATCCAGTTTCTTCTCACATCCACCAGCACTTGGTATTGCCTGTCTTCATTGTAGCCATAAAAGTGAGTTTGTCATTGTGGGCTTAATTTGCATCCCTTAACAAGTAATGAGATTGTTCACCTTCTCTTGGGTTTATTAGCCATGTATATGTCTTCCTTGGTGAAAAGCACATTTGGCATTTTGTCCATTTTCAATTGAGTTTCTTATTATTGAGTTGTAACTAATATATTCTGGATACAAGTCCCTTGTCAAGTATATAATTTGCAAATATTTTCTCCCAATGTGGGGCTTGTGTTTTCATGTCTTTAATGTTATGTCTGTTTAAAAATTCTAATTTATCATTTTTAAAAATTTCCAGTTAATATTTTTGGTGTCATATCTGAGATATTTTTGACTAAGTCAACGTTACAAATATTTTATTTTATTTTTTCTTGGACTCATAGTTTTAGCTTTTAGCACTAGTACTAATGTGTTTCTTTGTGTATTTCTTATAATTTTTTGCAAATAGCCTCATGTCTTCTGAGAGTAAAGAAAGTTTTGCTTTTCTTTAACAATGGAGACTTCTAATGATTTATAATAATAATTATGATTTTTAAAGAAGAATTATTATAGACAAATAATAATTATAGAGGAAAAGCAGTCCTTCATCAAGAATGATGTTAGATGTAGGTTTTTGCAGAAGTTTCCTTCTATTCCTAGGCTTTTGAGAATAACTTTTTGAGGCATAGCTTGACTAAAACTGTACTTATTTTATTTCTATAATGAATGGAATGCTATGCTATAGTTATTTGGGGAGTTGGGAAGGAGTACACCTGCTGTGAGGTGTTGTACGCAGATTCCTTGCAGATAGTATGTTAAACACGAAATTGCCCTGGGTCTTTGGTGCAGGCCCACACTCTATCCATATCTGATTGCTAAACCAAGTGACTTTTAGTCGTTCAGTATTTATGAGATAAAGGATTTGATCAGTCAGGCCCAGTTTTTCTGTATTTATTTATTGAAATAGTACTTATGATAATTATTCCAACTATTGACTCAAAGACCTCTCTCACATATGAATATGTAATGTGGCCTTCCAGGCTTGGAAGATCTCTGAAAATGTTCTTAACTTTATTGGAGTTTTCTTCTGTAAGTCTTCTATTCTTCATTTTTCATTAATATATTTCCATCTTCTTTCTCTCTATCCATATTATTCCGAATTTCTGGCCAGCTAATAGTAAGGAGTCTTAGATGGGGTTCTCTAGAAGCAGACCCTGAGATGCCAACACATGTGCAAGTGATTTATGAACAATATGTTTCAGGAGAAGCTGGCAAATAACATAGTAAGCAGGATTGGGAAGGGTAGAAGCCAAGTAGGTGGTGATTTCATGCAAAGCATTAGCCTGAGCCTGGCAGGAGAGCTCTAGTGTGAGTTAAGCTTCAGGGTTAGTTCCAAATTCAGAAAAAGAATTCAGGCTTTTATATTCCCTCATTGACTAAGGCTCACCATTGAGGGTTGGAGACCATAAACTACTAGGAGCTACAAGATCTCTGCATTTAGAAGTAAAGCAGGTCCAGTAGCCAAGGACAGTCCTCCAAAGACAGTATTAGGCACAGGGCATTAGAAGGAAATGCATACAGAGCTGGGATGTGAGCCAACAGATAACAAAAAGAATCCAAGGGATCTGGGTGGGTTACTGACAATGCCCACTACATTAGATTTTCATGCCTCGCCTTATTATTGGGAATTCTTACTATCTTTTTTAAACGTAATTTATTTAATCTTAAAATTGTGCTGGCTTCAGCTATATTCCAGGAGCCAAGTGAGGTATTTCACACATAGTATTTCCATTTTAATGAAAAGCATTTTGCTAATATAAGTATTTAAAAAATAGAATATTCCATTATGCATAGAGGATTACTAATAAATGAAAGAAATTGAATATAAACACCAGTATTGGATAGGAGATAATCTATATACTGTCCTCAAATCTAAAATTCAGATACTTTCTCTCTAAAATTATGAAACATATTGGAGAATTTATATTACATAATTTATTGCATGCCTTTCAAAGTAGGAAACAAAACATTGCAAGTTTTGGTTTTTCGTCCTATCAGAATAACCAGATAGATATTTACAAATTAAAGCATGAGGTACAGAGTTCACAAATGAGTGTTACAAAGACTCTTAGACCAACACTGTAATAGATAAATGCCATAACTGCTCTTTGCCATTTGAAAAAAAGTAATTGTGTTTATTAGTTTTTGGTTTTGGAGGCCTTTATAGCTTGAATACATATTTTGTAACTGAAAATGTTTTAATCCTCTAAACAAGTAATTATTTACTTTTTTATTAAGAAGTTGACTGGTCATGAATCTTTTCTCTAATACATTGAAATCTGCAGATTTATTTAAGAAATTATATTTAATCTTCTCATTGTTGGACAGTTAGAAATGCTTGCTTATAACATGTTGAACTCTGTCATATGCTAGGGGTAACAAATTTATAAAGAAAATTGAATAACGTTAAGCTTCAGTATTCTCATTTTAGCAGAGTAGAAGTGTGTTGATGTTGAATAGATAGTACAGTATCATTTAAAATGTAAGTTGTAAAAAAATCACATTTAAACAGAAAACAAGAGGGGGAAAGAACAATAGCATAGAATACATTTAGTAAAAAGACCCTTTGGTATTTTGCAAGTAGATAGAAGCCCATCAACTTAATATGGAAAAGTGATTAACCACATTGTCAGAAAGAGCTACTTTATGGCAACATCTAAAAGGATGAATGAGGCAAGTGCTATTGGGATCAGAACAATGAGCTTTGTTTTCCTTTTATACTGTCTGCTGTTTTTCTGTATCCATATGTTGGTGCCCACATTTGTAGATATTTCCATACCTTCATCATTGGTAACATTCTATCAGTATCTATTTAGGAATCATTAAATTTGCTTTACAAGACTGAAAAACTATGCTTTGAGCTTCATGAAGTGTCAACAGCATAAAGATGGAAAAAGGATAAACTTCAAAAAACATATATTCAGAATCAGCCTCTTATAGTTGATATTACAGTCCAAAGAATTGACACCATGTTACTTGTCAAACGGAATTGTTCATAGCTGTATAAACTGAAAAGAGGAAAGTGAACAGGGAGTGATGCTCATTGAGAAACTGACTTTAGGAAACCAGGGAGAAAATTCTGATTAAAGGAGCCACTGGAAGACATTGAATGCACAGTACTTGGAATTGCCTAACAAGGGACATCACATGTCCTTGGCCTCTACCAGTGTCTAGAAGGACAAAAACAAAAGTGATAAATAAGTTAGATAACTCATAGCTAAACATAGGTCAAAAACCAAGAACCTTCTGTAGTTTTTGAAAAGAATGGGATTAAATGAACTAAATTAAGGAAAAATGCTTATAAAAATATTAGAGGTCTTAAAGATTTGTCTATTTCAATAATTTTAAATTTTATTTTTTAATTAATTTTAATGCAGTATAGTTGATTTACCATATTATATTAGTTTCGGGTATACAACATAGTGATTCAATATTTTTATAGAATATATTCCATTTAAAGAACTAATGACTATATTTCCCTGTGCTGTACAATATATCCTTGTTTCTTATTTATTTTATACTAAGTAGTTTGTACCTCAATCCCCTATCCCTATCATGCCCATCCCCATTGGTAACCACTAGTTTCTTCTCTATATCTGTGAGTCTGTTTCTGTTTGGTTATATACATTCCTTTATTTTTTAGATTCCACATATAAGTGATAACATGGAGTATTTGTCTTTCTCTGACATATTTCACTAAGCATAATACCCACTATGTCCAACCACATTGTTACAAATGGCAGAATTTCATTCTTTTATATGGCTGAGTAATATTCCGTCTTGTTTATTCATTTTCTGTTGATGGACACTTAGATTGCTTCCATATCTTGGCTATAGTAAATAATTCTGCTATGAACACTGGGTTGCATGTATCTTTTCAAATTAGTGTCTTCATTTTCTTCAGATATATATCCAGGATAGTAATTGCTGGATAATATGTTAGTTCTATTTTAAGTTTTTTGAGGAACCTCTGTGTTTTCCATTGTGGCTGCACCAGGTTACATTCCTACCAACAGTGTAGGAGTGTTCACTTTTCTCCTCATTCTTAACATTTGTTATTTGTAGACTTTCTGATGATAGCCATTTGACAGATGTGAAGTGATTTATCATTGTGGTTTTGATTTGAATTTCTCTGATGATTAGCTATGTTGATCACATTTTCATGTGCCTGTTGGCTATCTGTGTATCTTCTTTCAAAAAATGTCTATTCAGGTCTTCTGCCTGTTTTATAAATCGAGTTGTTTGGTTTTAAATTTATTTTGTTGAAGTATAGTTGATTTACAACGTTGTGTTAATTTCTGCTGTACAGCAAAGTGATTCAGTTATATATGTATATATACATTTTTTCATATTTTTTTTCCATTATGGTTTATCACAGGCTATTGAATATAGTTCTGTGTGCTATACAGTAAGACCTTGTTGCTTATCCAGTCTATATACAATAGTTTGATCTGCTAATCCCAATTCATACCCCTCCCGCTTGGAAACCACAAATCTGTTTTCTGTGTCTCTGAGTCTGTTTCTGTTTCATAGATAAGTTCATTTGTGTCATAGTTTATATTCCACATATTAGTGATATCATATGGTACTTTTTCTGACTTACTTCACTAATTATGATAATTTCTAGGTCCATCCATGTTGCTGCAAATCGCATTATTTTTTTTTTTATGGCTGAATAGTATGCCATAGCATATATGTACCACATCTTCTTCATCCATTGATCTGTCAATGGACCTTTAGATTGTTTCCATGCCTTGGCTATTGTGAATACTGATGCTGTGAATATAGGGGTGCATGTAACATTTTGAATTATAGTTTTGTCAGGATATATGCCCAGGAGTAGGATTGCTGGATCATATGGCAACTCTATTTTTAGTTTTTTGAGGAACCTCCATACTGTTTTCCATAGTGGGTGCACCAATTTGCATTTCCACCAATGCAAATGATGATCATTCTGACTAGTGTGAGGTGTAGTTTTGATTTACATTTCTCTAATAATTAGTGATGTGGAGCATGTTTCCATGTGACTCTTGGTGATCTCATTTGGAGAAATGTCTGTTTAGGTTTATGCCCATTTTTCAATTGAGTGGTTTGTTTTTCTTGTTATTTAGTTGAATGAGTTCTTTGTATATTTTGGAAATTAAGCCCTGTTGGTTGCATCATTTGCAAATGTTTTCTCCCAGTCTTTTTGTATTGTATGATAGGTTGTCTTTTTGTATTATTTATGATTTCCTTTGCTGTACAAAAGCTTGTAAGTTTGATTAGGTCCCATTTGTTTATTTTTGCTTTTATTTCTATTGCCTTAGGAGACTGGCCTAAGAAAAAATTGCTCTGATTTATGTCAGAGAATGTTTTGCATATATTCTCTTCTGGGAGTTTTATGGTATCATGTCTTACATTTAAGTCTGTAAGTCATTTTAATTTTTGTGTATGGTGTGAGGGTGTGTTCTAACCTCATTGATTTACATGTAGCTGTCCAGCTTTCCCAACACACTCGCTGAAGAGACTGTCTTTTCCCCACTGTATATTCTTTCCTCCTTTGTTGAAGATCAATTGACCATAGGTGTTTGGGTTTATTTTTGGGCTCTCTATTCTGTTCCCTTGATCTGTAAGTAAGTCTGTTTTGTACCAATACCGTGTTGTTTTGATTACTGTAGCTTTTGTAGTATTGTCTGAAATCTGGGAGGTTTGTGCCTCCTGCTTTGTTATTTTTCCTCAGACTTTCTTTGGTAATTCTGGGTCTTTTATGGTTCCATATAAATTTTAGGATTTGTTCTAGTTCTGTGAAAAATGTCATGGGTAATTTGATAGGGATCATATTAAATCTGTAGATTGCTTTGGGTACTATGGCCACTTTAACAATAATAATTCTTCCAATCCAGTAGCATGGGATATCTTTCCATTTCTTTGAATCATCTTCAATTTCTTTATTGTTTCATAGTTCTCAGCACATAAGTTTTTCACCTCCTTGATCAGATTTATTCCTTTTTTGGTGCAACTTTAAAAGAGATTTTTTTTTTTAACATTCCCTTTCCAATGTTTCATTGTTACTGTAAAGAAATGCAACTGATTTCTGTATGTTAATCTTGTATCCTGCTACCTTGCTGAATTCGTTTATTCTAGTAGTTTTTGTGTGGAGTCCTTAGGGTTTTCTATATAGAGTATCATGTCATCTGCATATAATGACAGTTTTAACTCTTCCCTTCCAATGTGAATACATTTTCTTTTTCTTGTTCGATGGCTGGGGCTAGGACTTCCAAAACGTGTTGAATAGAAGTGGTGAGAATGGGCGTCCTCGTCTTGTTTCAGATTATAGTAGGAATGCTTTCAGCTTTACACTGCTGAATATTATGTTGGCTGTGGGTTTGTCAAATAGATTTCATTACATTGAGATATGTTCCCTCTATACTCACTTGGATAAGAGTTTTTATCATGAATCGGTGTTGAATTTTATCAAATGCTATTTCTGCATCTATTGAGATGGTCATGTGGTTTTTGTATTTTCTTTTGTTGACATAGTGTATCACATTGATTGATTCACGTAGGCTGAACTGTCCTTGTTACCCTGGGATGAATCAAACTTGGTGGTGGTGTATGTCAGTGTTGTTGGATTCAGTTTGCTAACGTTTGTTGAGAATTTTTGCATCTATAGTCATCAAAGATATTGGCCTGTAATTTTATTTTTTGTAGTTTCTTTGGTATCAGGGTGATGGTGGCTTCATAGAAAGTCTTTGGGAGTGCTGCCTCCTCTTCAGTCTTTTCAAAGAGTTTGAGAAGGCTTGGTATAAGTTCTCCTTTGTATGTTTGGTAAAATTCACCTGTGAAGCCATCTGGACCTGGACTTTTGTTTGTAGGGAGTTTTAAATTTTTTTAATTACAGATTCTATTTCACTTCTAGTGATCAGTCTGTTCAAATAATCTATTTCTTCCTGATTCAGTTTTGGTGGACTGTAAATGTTTAGAATCTTGTCCATTTCTTCAAGGCTGTCCAATTGTTGGCATACAATTGTTCATAGTATTCTCTTATGGTTTATGCAGTTTTGTGGTACTGGTTATTGTTTCTCCTTTTTCATATATTATTTTGTTTATTTGGGTTATTTATCTTTTCTTCTTGGTAAGCCTGCCCAGAAGTTGGTCAATTTTGTTTACCCTTTCAAAGAAACAACTATTGGTTTTATTGATTTCTTTTTCTATTGTTTTTTAAATATCTTTTATTTCCTCTGATTTTTATTATTTCCTTCTTTCTGCTAAATTTAGGTTTTGTTTGTTCTTCTTTTTCTAATTATTTTAGGAAGTAGGTTAGGTTGTTTATTTGAGATTTTGCTTGTTTTCTGAGGAAGACCTGTATCACTATGAACATCCATCTAAGAACTGCATTTGCTGCATTCCATAAATTTTTGTATGGTTGTGTATTCACTGTCATTTATCTCAAGGTATTATTAAATTTATTCTTTGGTTTCATCGTTGGCCCTTTGGTCTTTTAGTAGCATGTAATCATTTTGTTTTGTTTTCTCATTTACTTTTCTGTGGTTGATTTCTAGTTTCATGCCACTGTGGTCAAAAATAATGCTTGAAATAATTTCTATACTCTTAAAGTTTTCTGTGCCCTAGTATGTGGTCAGTCCTAGAAAATGTTCCATGTGCACTTGAAAACAATGTGTATTCTGCTTTTTTTGGATGTAATGTTCCCAAAATATCAATTAAGTCTAATTGTTCTATTGCATCATTTAGGATCTCTGTTGCCATATTGATTTTCTGTCTAGAAGTTCTGCCACTGATGTGAGTGGGGTGTAAAGTCTCCTACTATTATTATATTCCCATCAATTTCTCCCTTTATATCAGTTAGTATTTGTTTTATGTATTTGGGTGCTCCTATATTGGGTGCATATATATATGTTGACAAGTGTAATATCCTCTTCTTGTACTGATTCTTTTATCATAATATAGTGTCCTTCTTTTTCTTTCTTAATGGCCTTTGTTTTGAAGTTTATTTTGTATCATATGAGTATTGCAACCCCTAATTTATCGTTTCCATTTGCATGAAGTATCTTTTTCCATCCCCTCATTTTCAATCTATGTGTGATCTTTGACCTAAAGTAGATCTCTTGTAGGGAGACTATTGTAGGCCCTTATTTGTTTTAATGCAATCTGTTACTCTATGTCTTTTGGAGTGTTTAGTCCATTGACATCTAAGGTAATTATCGATAGATATGTATTTATTGCCATTTTAAACCTTGCTTTCCAGTTGATTTTGTATTTCTTTGTTTCTTTTTGTTTTTTCTTTTGTACTTTGATGCCTTCCTTTTGTATTATGTTTGTGTTCTTTTTTGGTTTCTGTGAACCTATTGCATGTTTTTGATTTGTGGTTACCCTGTTTTTCAAAAATGTTAACCCCTTGTTATATCTACTTGCTTTAGACTGATAGTCATATAGGCTCAAACACATTCTGAAAAACACCCCTACATTTTGTTACTCTCCTCCCCAACATTTTATGAGTTTGATGTCCTCTTTTAAATCTTCATGTTTATCACCTTGCTGTTCATTGTGGTTACCATTCCTTTCACAATTTTTTTTTGATTTTTTGTTTTTTTAATCTGTATACTGGCTTAAGTTAAGTGATATACTTTCCAATTGTGATTTTCTTATTCCTATAGATTCTTGCTTCTTTTCTATTTAGAAAAGACATTTCAATATTTCTTTTAGGATAGGTTTAGTATTGCTGTATTCTTTTAGCTTTTGTTTGAGAAATTCTTTATCTCTCCTTCTATTCTGAATGTTAATCTTCCTAGGTAGAGTATTTTAGATTGCAGAATTTTCCCTTTCAAGACTTTGGATATATTTTTTCCCTCCCTTCTGGCATGCAACATTTCTGTAGAGAAATCGGCTGATAGCCTTGTGGGGGTTTCCTTGTAATAAACTCTTTGTTTTTCTCTTGCTGCTTTTTGAATCCTCTCTTTAACTTTTGCCATTTTAATTATAATATGTCTTGGTGTAGGTCTGTTTGGGTTTATCTTGTATGGGTCCTTCTGTGCTTCCTGTACCTGGATATCTGTTTCCTTCTTTAGGTTTGTGAAGTTTTCAGCCATAATTTCTTCAACTACATTTTTGATCCCCTTTTATCTTTCTTCTCCTTCTGGAATCACTATTATGCATAGACTGGCATGCTTTATATTATCCCATAGGTCTCTTATATTGCTTTCATTTTTTTTTTAATTTGGCTTTCTGTCTGCTGTTCTGATTGGCTGATTTCCATTATTCTATCTTCCAGATCACTTATTCCTTCTTCTGCATTATTCATTCTGCTATTCATTGTCTTTAGTTCAGCTTTCATCTCTGCAAATGAATTTTCTAATTTTCTTGGCTCCTCCTTATAGTTTCTAGTTCCTTTTTATAGTAATCCACATTCCTGTTGATAGCTTTTCTTAATTCCTTCAATATTTTCATTATCTCCTTTTTGAACAAAGTTTCTATTAGATTGAAGAGGCCTGTTTCATTGTTTGTTCTTTCAGGGGAATTCTCTTGATGCTTTCATTGGGAGTTGTTCCTCATCTTCTTCACTTTACTTTTATTTCTCTTACTTCATGAGTTTAGGAGAAACAGTTATCTATTGTGGTCTTGGAGGGCTATTTTTGCATGGGAACATCCCTGTGTAGCCTGCATGGGTTTAATGTTTTTTGGTGTGAGGGCTGTTTTTAGTATGGATGCCTGTGACCTCCTTTCTCAGTGTGTGCTGGCTGTTATCCCCTCATTCGGGGATGTGACTGTTGTGGTGTCTAGCTAGAGCTTGCACTGAATGTTGAATGGGGCCTCCTCTTTGCTCTATGGTTGTCACAGCCCTGCTGGGGGCAGGATCTTCTCCCTAGTTGTTGGACTAGAAGCCCCCATATCTGTTTGTGAGCTGTGGTTTGAGGTAGGCAGGATTGGAGCACTCCCACTGAGAGAGAAGCCACTAAGTATTCCTCTGCTGAGCTGTCCACTGGGGAGTGTGCTCTGTGGTGTCACCTATCACCCGCCTCACAAAGTACACTGTTGTTGGCACTTCCCTCATACCTGCCTCAACTGTGGGAATGCCAGAAATCGGTCCTGGTGTCCCTCAGGTGTTGCTTTCACAAAACCATCAGTGCAGATCCATAGGCACAGATCCACTGAAATCAGGTAACAGGGCCACAGTTGTTGCACACTTGGACCCACCATGGGAGCTATGGAAACAGCCCAGACCCTGGCCATGCCTCCACATATGCACGCCCTATAAGCCCATAGATTCTATGGCCAGACCTGTCCAAGCTGTGGGAGTACCCATTGTCCACTTGGATGTCTTGCAGGTGCAGATTTTACAAAGCTGGTGGCGGCAGTGTAAATCTGTGGATTCCATAGCCATGGGGAAAGGGCTCAGATTTCAGCCCTGCTTCCTAAGGTGAATGGCCCCTGGAGATCAGCTCTGATTTAAGCCCCACCTCTGCCTGTGGGCAACATGCTGGCACTTGCACTTGTGTGCTCCCAGAGCTTGTAGAGGTGGGACCAAGCTGGCTGAGAGCTCACTGAGAAAGAGGCTGTTATGGCAGGCCCTGCCCCTCCCTTCACAGGCCGCTTAAGAATGGTATTTCACTTCTATGGCAGGCCCAGGCTTCTTCTGCATACACCCGTGATTGCAGCCTGTACCAAACTCCAGCCCCTTCAGGCTGTCTCTGTGCAGCCAATCCCAGTCCTGTCCCCAGGTCTGTCCTCTAATACCCGAGTTTCAGCACCCAGCCCCCACCCACACCAGTGGAGGCACTTATCAGGCTAGGGAGTGCAGGGTGGTGGCACGGACCATCTGTGCAGGTCTCTCTCTGTTCTGCTTGCCGAAACTGGTTGCTGCACTTTCCTCCAAGCTTCTGAAGTTCTCTTTCTGTCCCAGCTGATCTTGCTGCCAGTGAGGGGGCTTCCCAGGTTGCAGGTATCTTTCCTGTTTCACAGCTCCCTTCCAGGAGTTCAGGTCCTGTCCTGCTTCCTTTTATTTTCTTTCATCCTACCTGGATACATGGAGATCTTTCTTTCACTTTTATGTATCTGAGATCTGTCAGGATTCAGTAGGTATTCTGTGAGAATTGTTCTGCATGTAGATGTATTTTTGAAGTATTTGTGGGAAGAGGTGAGCTCCACATCCTTCTATTCTTCTGTCTTGATTGGAGCCCTCTGGTTGCTTTTTTGATAATGAGTTGTATGACATGTTTATATATTTTATATATTAATCCCTTATTGGTCATATCATATGCAGATATTTTCTTCCATTCAGATATTTTGTCAATGTCTTCCTTTGTTGTGCAAAATCTTTTAAGTTTAATTAGTCCCCATTTGTTTATTTTTGCTCTTGTTTCTTTTGCCTTAGGAGATAAATCATTGCAATATATATTTTTTGGATCTATGTCAAAGAGTGTTCTGCCTTTGTTCTCTCCTAGGAGTTTTATAGTTTCTGGTCCTATATTTAGGTAGGTCTTTAATCCACTTTATTTTTGTATGTGGTGTGAGAAAATGTTCTGATTTCTTTCTTTTTCATGTAACTGACCAGTTTTCCCAACACTATTGAAGAGACTTTCTTTTCCTGCCATATATTCTTGGCTCCTTTTGTAGATTAATTGACCATAGATGTGTGGGTTTATTTCTGGGTCTCAGTTCTATTCCATTGATCTGTGTGTCTGTTTTTGTGCCAGTGCCATGCTGTTTTGATTATTGTAGGCTTGTAGTATAGTCTGAAATCAGGGAGCATGATAATTTGAGCTATGTACTTCTTTTCTCAAGATTGCTGTGGCAACTTGAGGTCTTTTGTTGTTGGTTCCATATAAATTTTAGGATTATTTGGTCTAATTTAGTGAAAAGTGTCATGGTTATTTTGTTAGGGATTGCATCAAATGTGTAGATTGCTTTGTGTAGTATGGACACATTTAACTATTTTTTTTTTTTTTTTTTTTTTTTTTTTTGTGGTACGCGGGCCTCTCACTGCTGTGGCCTCTCCCGTTGCGGAGCACAGGCTCCGGACGCGCAGGCTCAGCGGCCATGGCTCACGGGCCCAGCTGCTCCGCGGCATGTGGGATCTTCCCGGACCGGGGCATGAACCCGTATCCCCTGCATCGGCAGGCGGACTCTCAACCACTGCGCCACCAGGGAAGCCCACATTTAACTATTAATTCTTCCAATCTAAGAACATAGGATATCTTTCTATTTCTTTGTATCATCTTCAATTTCCTTCATCAGTGTTTCATAATTTTCAGAGTTTAGGTTTTTCTCCTCCTTGGTTAAGTTTATTCCTAGGTATTTTATTCTTTCTGATCCAATTTTAAACAGGATTTTGTTCTGCTTTCTCTTTTTGATAGTTCATTATTAGTGTATAAAAAAGCAACAGATTTCTGTATATTAATTTTGTATTCTGCAACTTTACTGAATTTCTTTATTAGTTCTAATAGTTTTTGGATAGAGACTTTAGGATTTTCCACATATAGTATAATGCCATCTACAAATAGGATTTTACTTCTTTCCTTCCAGTTTGGATGCCCTTTATTTCTTTTTATTGTCTGATTGCTATGGCTAGGACTCCCAGTACTATGTATGTTAAATAGAAGTGGGAATCCTTGTCTTGTCCCTGATTTTAGGGGAAAAGTTTTTAGCTTTTCACCATTAAATATGTTAGTCGTGAATTTGTTGTAAATAGTATTTATTATGTTGAGACATGTCTACTCTATACCAATTATGATGACAGTTTTTATCATGAATGGATGTTGAATTTTCTCACTTGCTTTTCCTTTGTCTATTGAGATGATCATGTGAATATTCTCCTTCCTTTTGTTAATGTGGTGTATCACATTAATTGATTTGCAAGTGTTGAACCATCTTTGTGACCCTGGAGTAAACTCCACTTCATCATGGCATATATATCCTTTTTATATATTATTGAATTTGTTTTTCTAATATTGTGTTGAGAAGTTTTGCATTTATATTCATCAGATATATTTGCCTATAATTTTCTTTTTTGTAGTGTCTTTCTTTGGTTTTGATATCAGAGTGATGGTGACCTTGTAGAATGAATTTGGGAGTATTCCATCCTTTTTAATTTTTTAGAATAGTTTGAGACAGATAGGTATTAGCTTTTCTTTATATATTTGGTAGAAGTCCCCTGTGAAGACATCCAGTCCTGAACTTCTGTTTACTGGGAAGTTTTGTTTTTGTTTTTGTTTTTTTATTACAAATTCAATTTCACTACTAGTGATTGGTCTGTTTACATTGTCTATTTCTTCCTGATACAGTCTTGGAAGATTGTATGTTTCTAGAAATTTGTCCATTTCTTCTAGTTTGTCCAATTTGTTGGCATATAACTGTTCATAGTATGCTCTCATGATTTTATTTCGTGTCTCTGTGATATTGGTTGTTATTTCTCCTCTTTCATTTCTTATTTTGTTTATGTGAGTCCTCTTTTTTCCTGATGAGTCTGGCTAAATTTTTCTCAATTTTGTTTATCTTAAAGAAAAAATCAGCTCTTTGTTTTACTGATCATTTCTTTTTTGTGTGTGTGTCTCTATTTTATTCATTTCCCTTCTGATTTTTATTATTTCCTTTTCTCTGCTGACTTTGGACTTTGTTCTTCTTTTTCTGATTCATTTAGATGGTACTTCATCTTGTTTTTATGACATGTTTTCTTGTTTCTTGAGGTAGGCCTGTGTCACTATAAGCTTCCATCTTGGAACTGCTTTTGCTGCATTACATGAATTTTGGAAAGTTGTATTTCCATTTTCATTTGTCTCAAGGTATTTTCTGATTTCCTCAATGAATTCTTCATTGCCCCATTGGTTTTTTAGTAGCATACTGTTTAGTCTCCATGTGTATGTTCTTTTCCCATTTTTCTTCCTGTAACTGATTTCCATTTTTATATCATTTTGGTCAGAAAGGATGCTTTGATATAATTTCTATCCACTTAAATTTGTTAAGACTTGTTTTTTGGCCAACATGTTGTCTATCCTGGAGAACATTCCATGCATGCTTGAAAAGAATGTTTATTCTGCTGTTTTTGTATGGAATTTCCTATAGGTATGTATTAAGTCCAGCTGATCTAATGTGTCATTTAAGACCACTGTTTCCTTATTGATTTTCTGTCTGGATGATCTGTCCATTGATGTATGTGGTGTACTGAAGTCCCCTGCTAATATTATTGTCAATTTCTCCCTTTATGTCTGTTAATATTTACTTTTAGTTAGGTGTTCCTGTATTAGGTTCATATATAACGAGTGTTATACCCTCTTTTATCGATCCTTTTATCATTATGTAATATCCTTCTTTGTCTTTTGTTATAGCCTCTGTTTTAAAGTCTACTTTGTCTAATATGAGTGTTGCTACCATGCTTTTTGTTGTTTCCATTTACATGAAATATCTTTTTCCATCTCCTCAACTTTCAGTCTCTGTGTATCTTTAGCTCTGAAGTAAGTCTCTTGTAAGCAGCATTATAGATGGGTCCTATTTTTTTTTCCAATAACCACCTTTTGTCCATTGAAAAAAATTTAGCCCACTGACATTTAAAGTAATTATTGATAGGTGTGTACTTACTGTCATTTTTTTAAAAACTTGTTTTCTGGTTCTTTTTTGTACTGTTTTTTAATTCTTTTTCTAGTTTCTTCCTTTTGGTTTGATAATTTTAAGTAGTATATTTGTGTTCCTTACTCTCTAGTTTTTGTGTATCTATTGTAGGTTTTTGATTTCTGGTTACCATGGGATTCATATATGTTGATCTACAACTATGTGTTTTAATCAGGTAATCATTTCAGTTCAAAAACATTCTAAAATATTTACAGTTTTAACTCCCATCCTCCACATTTTGTGTTTTTTTTTTTTTTTTTTTTTTTTTTTTGCGGTATGTGGGCCTCTCACTGTTGTGGCCTCTCCCATTGTGGAGCACAGGCTCCGGACGAGCAGGCTCAGCGGCCATGGCTCACGGGCCCAGCCGCTCCACGGCATGTGGGATCTTCCCAGACCGGGGCACGAACCCGTATCCCCTGCATCGGCAGGCGGACTCTCAACCACTGCGCCACCAGGGAAGCCCCCACATTTTGTGTTTTTAATGTCATATCTTCATCTCTTTACTGATTATTGTAGATGATTTTACAAATTTTTGCGTTTTGCGCTATTTAACTGGCTGATCCTCAGCCTTTACTATATATTTGCCTTTACTAGTGGGTGTTTTTTCATTTCCTATATATACTTACTTCTTATTACAGTCTTTTCATTTCCAGTCAGAGAAGACCCTGTAACATTTCTTTTAGGGTAGGTTTAGTATTCATGAACTCTTTTAGCTTTTGCTTGTCTCAGAATTTCTTTATCTCTCCTTCAGTTCTAAATGATAATCTTGCTGGGTGTAGTATCCTAGGTTGCAGGTTTTTTCCTTTAACCTCTTTGAATATATCAAACCACTCCATTCTAGCCTGAGAAGTTTCTGCAGAGAAATCAGCTGATAACCTTTGGGGGACTCCCTTGTATATAACAGTTTTTCTCTTGCTGCCTTTAAAATTCTCTCTTTACATCTTCTACCCCCTTTTTTCTCTCTTCTCTGGGTCAGTGCTGCCTTTGTCCCTAACAGCTGAGCTCTCCTCTTGGCCACTGTATCCCTCACCCTAGTGTGGAGCTGTGCTGTGGAGTAGGTGGGGCTGGTGCAGGTGCTTAGCATGGATTGTTGAGAAGGCTGAGGGCAGTCCCAGACACAGTCAGAGACCTGGATCACTTATGATGCACTGCCTGAGTAAGCACCAGTAATTCTTGCCCTTACCCTGCTCAGATGCAGCTCCTGGTCTGAGCTGCCTTTGTCCCTCACAGCTGAGCTTTCCCTGCAGCAGTGGCAGCCCTTGCCCCAATGTGAACCTATGTCATGAGCAGGTGGGGCATGAGTGGGCACTCATCTCAGGCTGGGGTACACACCAGGGTGGTCTTAGGAAACCAGCCTGCATCCTGTGCAGTTTCAATCCACTCTCTCCACCCTGTTTCAGAAGTAAGCAAGCATGTGTGCACTCTCATGAGCAGAATCCAGGCTTCCCACAGCTCTCCTGTTAGTCCCACCAGTCCTCCAACCAGCCAAGGGGACCCGTTTTCCGGGTGTCAGACCCCAGCCCTGGGGCACCCAGTATGTGACTTGAGCCAATCACTCTCTATGGGATATCTCCACTTGTGTAACCTCCCTCCTCTTCTGAGTCCCCTCCCAGGTGCACAGGTCCAAATCTGATCAGTTCTCTTCCCTTCCTTACCTAATCCTGTGTGGATCTTTCTTACAGCCTTGGCTGTACAGGAGTCTTTCTGCCAGTCTACAGTTAGTTTTCAGTGAGAATCATTCCACATGTAGATATATTTTTGATGTTTTTGTAGGAGGAGGTGAGTTTTGCATCTTCCTACTCTACCATCTTCATCTCCACAATAATTTCAAATTTTAGTTGGATCGCTCTGACCAATACATTAGTGTAAGAAAATTCAGGATCCCAATTAGGTAATAATAGCAAATGCCTACATTACACTTACCATGTTTTGGCCACTTATTCTAATCATATTACATGAATTAACTCATTTTAGTTCTCACAATAAAAATAATTAGAAGAAATTCGGTAATAAAATCTTATCCTCCTTGGCTTCAACTTTTTTCATACCATGACTTTGGCTGTTATCTTTGTTTAATTAATTCTGTGTTGGATGTTATGACATAATTTGTAAAGGACTCTAATGACAACAGAGCTTGTAAGTCACTAATCAGCTGACCTTAGAGGCTAAGTGTGCTTTGTTTTCCCTGTGTCCCTTTAAAATGGAAAAAAGGTAAAGTAGCCTCAAAAGGAAATTTTCTTTCTTGTCTGTCTGAAAGATGGATCACTTGTGTAATAGTTTGCTAGAGCTGCTGTAAAAAAATATCAGGAACTGGGTGGCTTGAACAACTGAAGTTTATTGTCTCAAATTTCTGGAGCCTGGAAGTTCAAGATTAAGGTGTCAACAGGGTTAGTAACTTCTAAGGGCCTCTCTCCTTACATTAAAGACAGCCATTGTCTCTCTGTGTCTTTTCACATTATTTTCTCTCTGTACTTGTCTCTCTGTCCAAATTGTTTTCCTTTTCATAAGGATACCACCCATATTAGATTAGGGCTTACTCTATCCACCACATTTTAATTTAATTACCTCTGTAAAAACTATCTCCAAATAAGGTCACACTCTGAAGCACTGGGGATTAGGACTCCAACATTTGTGGGGGAGAGAACACATTTTAAATTACAACTTAGCTTAAGATATGAGGAGTACTATTACTTTAACATGAAACATCTGAAATCTTGCATCCTTGTGCCTCCAACTAGCCTGTTTTATCTTCACCATTGATTTGTGTTTCCTCTATCTTTTCTATTCTCTATCCCAAATTCCTTTAATTGATATAAAAACAAGACCCCTGGGCACCAAGTGTCTACATTAATCTATTTATCAGTCCATCATGAGAAGAAAAGTGGTTAAATATCTTCAAAACAGAATACTAAGAAACATTTTTTAAATGAGAATAATTTTCATCCAGGACTAAACAAAACAAGGAAAGTAAGGCAGAACTTAGATCAGGCTATATCTTATACCTTATCATTAAAATTTGATTAGACTAAAGTTGCAAGGTTGTGAAAACAGAGGGATGCATTAATAGGATACTTTAGTACTAATTTTTATGATTCTTTTAAGCAATATTTGGTAGACTTGAAAGCTAAGGGAACTTTCTGTCTCTCTCTTTCTGTCCCCCACTCCCTCCCTTTCTCACTTGAATGGAGTAAAACTTTAAATAGTAAATTTATTTGGAAAAATAAATAAATTAGAATAATGAATTGATGGTTTGGGAGATTTCTTAACTGCAGCTGAATTAATAAGGAAATATCATTGCTTTGACTTCATGTAACCATTCACTATCCTTTTTTGCAAGTAGAATATGTGTGTTGTCCCTGTTTAACTGAAATTGACCTCAAACTGTGTTCCATAATGTATTTTTTATGGTTCCTAATCATTTATTAAAAGTATAACACTTTGGGGCTTCCCTGGTGGCGCAGTGGTTGAGAGTCCGCCTGCTAATGCAGGGGACACGGATTCGTGCCCCGGTCCGGGAAGATCCCACATGCCAAGGAGCGGCTGGGCCCGTGGGCCATGCCCACTGAGCCTGTGCGTCCGGAGCCTGTGCTCCACAATGGGAGAGGCCACAACAGTGAGAGGCCCGCATACCGCAAAAAAAAAAAAAAAAAAAAAAAAAAAAAAGGAAAAAAAAGTATAACACTTTGCCATTATCATACTTGTGATTTTTAAAAAATTTCTATTGCAGTGTAGTTGATTTAAAATGTTGTATTAGTTTTTGCTGTATAGCAGAGTGAATCAGTTGTACATATACATATATCCACTCCTTTTTAGAATCTTTTCCTGTACAGGTCATTCGAGAGTATTAAGATGAGTTCCCTGTGCTATACAGTAAGTCCTTATTAGTTATCTATTATATATATATAGTAGTGTGTATATGTCAGTCTCCCAATTTATCCCCTCCCACCCCCAGTAACCATGAGTTTGTTTTCTGCATCTGTGACTCTATTTATTTCTGTTTGGTAAATAAGTTCATTTGTACCATTTTTATTACATTCCGCAGGTACGTGATATCTTATATTTGTCTTTCTCTGTCTTCACTCAGTATGACAATTTCTAGGCCCATTCATGTCACTACAAATGATATTATTTCATACTTCTTTTATGGCTGCAATGAACATTGGGGTGCAATGTATCTTTTCAAATTATGGTTTTCTCTGGATATATGCCCAGGAGTGGGATTGCTGGATCATATGGTATCTCTATTTTTAGTTTCTTAAGCAAACTCCATACTCTTCTCCATAGTGGCTGTACCAATTTACATTCCCACCAACAGTGGAGGAGGGTTCCCTTTTCTCCACACCCTCCCTAGCATTTATTGTTTGTAGATTTTTTGATGATAGCCATTCTGACCAGTGTGAGGTGATACCTCACTGTAGTTTTGATTTGCATTTCTCTAATAATTAGTGATGTTAAGTATCTTTTCATTTGCTTTTTGTCCATCTGTGTGTCTTGTTTGGAGAAATGTCTATTTAGAGTTTCCACCCAATTTTTTGATTGGGTTTTTTTTTTTTTTATATATATTGAGCTGCATGAGCTGTTTGTTTGTATGTCTTGGAGAGTAGTCCCTTGTCTGTCACTTCATTTGCAAATATTTTCTCCAGTTCGGTGTCTTTTCATTTTGTTTACGGTTTCCTTTGCTGTGCAAAAGTTTTTTTGTTTTGGTTTTGGGATTTTTGGCTGTGCAGCACAGCATACAGAAATTTAGTTCCCTGACAATGGATCAAACTCGTGCCTCCTGCAGTGGAAGTGCAGTCTTAACCACTGGACCACCAGCGAAGTCCCCATGCAAAATCTTTTAATTAGGTCCCATTTGTTTATTTTTGTTTTTATTTTCATTACTCTAAGAAATGGGTCAAAAAAGATCTTGCTGCAATTTATGCCAGAAAGTGTTCTGCCTATGTTTTCCTCTAATAGATTTATAGTATCCGGCCTTACATTTAGCTCTTTAATCCATTTTGAGTTTATTTTTGTGTATGGTGTTAGGGAGTGTTCTAATTTCATTCTTTTACATGTAGCTGTCCTGTTTTCCCAGCACCACTTATTAAAGAGGCTGTCTTTTCTCCATTGCATATTCTTGCCTCCTTTGTAGTAGATTAGGTGACCATAGATGCTTGGATATATCTCTGGACTTGCTATCCTGTTCCATTGATCTATATTTCTCTTTTTGTGCCAGTACCATACTGTTTTGATGACTGTAGCTTTGTGATATAGTTTGAAGTCAGGGAGCCTGATTCCTCCAGCTCTGTTTTTGTTTCTCAAGATTGCTTTATCTATTTGGGGTCTTTTGTGTTTCTGTACAAATTTAAAAGTTTTTTGTTTTAATTCTGTGAAAAATGCTGTTGATAATTTGATAGAGATTGAATTGAATCTGTAGATTGCTTTGGGCAGTATTGTCATTTGGACAATATTGATTCTTCCAGTCCAAGAACATGGTATATCTCTCCATCTGTTTGTGTCATCTGTGATTTTATTTTCATCAGTATATTTTTTCTTTTTATTGGAGTATAATTGTTTTACAATATTGGGTTAGTTTCTGCTCTAGAACAAAGTGAATCCGCTATATTTATACATATATCCCCACCCCACCCCTCTAGTTCATCACAGAGCACCGAGCTGAGCTCCCTGTGCTATACAGCAGCTTCCTACTAGCTATCATTTTTACACGTGGTAGTGTATATATTTCAATGTTACTCTCTCAGTTTATCCCACCCTCCCTTCCCTCCCCCTGTGTCTACAAGTCTGTTCTCTACATCTGTATCTCTCAGTATCTTATAGTTTTCTCTGTGCAGGTCTTTTGCCTCCTTAGGTAGGGCTGTTCCTAGGTATTTTATTTTTTGATGCAATGGTAAATGGTATTGTTTTCTTAATTTCTTTTGGTGAATTTAAGAAAATTGAAATCATATCAAGCATCTTTTCCGACCACAATGCTATGAGATTAGAAATCAATTACAGGAAATCTCTTCTTCTCACTCTTTCAAAAAATTGCTGAGGAAGGAAGACTCCCAAGCTCATTCTGTGAGGCCACTATCACCCTGATACCATAACCAGACAAAGATAGATAGCATAAAAAAAGAAAATTACAGGCCAATATCACTGATGAACATAGACACAAAAATCCTCAACAAAATACTAGCAAACAGAATCCAGCAACACATTAAAGGGATCATACACTATGATCAGGTGGGATTTAGCCCAGGGATGAAATGATTTTTCATTATCCACAAATCAATGAGTGTGATACATCACATCAATAATTTGAAGAATAAAAATCACATGATCATCTCAATAGATGCAGAAAAAGCTTTTGACAGAATTCAAAACCCGTTTATGATCAAAATTCTGCAGAAAGTGGACATAGAGGGAACCTATCAATCACAGCATAATAAAGCCATAGTCAATAAACCCAGAGCAAACATCAATCTCTGTGGTGAAAAGCTGAAAGCATTTCCTCTAAGATCAGGAACAAGAAGACAAGGATGTCCATTCTTGCCAGTATTATCCAACATAGTTTTGGAAGTCCTAGCCACGGCAATCGGAGAATAGTAATAAAATGATCCAAATTGGAAAAGTAGTAGTGAAACTGTCACTATTTGCAGATGACATAATACTATCCATAGAAAATCCGGAAGATGCTACCAGAAAATTACTAGAGCTCATTAATGAATTTGGTAAAGTTGCAGGATATAAAAACCATACACAGAAATCTCTTGCATTCCTAACAACAAAAGATCAGAAAGAGAATTTAAGGAAACCAGTCACTATTTTAACATATTAATCAATATTTTATTCTTACTTTATAAAGAAGATTGTTTCTTTATAAAGGAGATATAGTTTAGGAATATTATCCAGTGTAGACCTTTTTAATATCTCTATGCCAAACCCCTGATTTAGTATTATTGTTAATAGGTCTTACCTTAAAAATTAAAAGTAACAATAACAAGCTGGTTATGGAGTAACAATGCCACACTCCCTTGTACGACTTATCAAGAGTATCCTATGAGAATTAACATAATTCATAAGTATACTGTCAAAAGCTCAGAGATAACAGAAGTAAAACCAATGAATCACTGAAGTGGTAATTAGTAAAAGTTTGTTGTGCACACACCAAAAAGATAGTTTGCGAACCAAGCACACTCAAAGCAAAACATAGAGGCTCATAGGCAATTGTTATAAAGCAGTTTAGTGAGAAGACAGTGACTGCTTATTCTTCAGTGATTGGTTATAATATTAGAATTTAAGTGATAGGGAATTGGTTAGTTGTTACTTCTTATCAAGCTTGAGAAAAAGTTTAAGTCTTGCTTATGATTTGCAGAAGCAGAAACAAGAAATGAGTCAGGTCAAGTTAGTAATTAAGCTTTGTTGGTATGGCTAAATTGGTTTTGTCTTTTCAGGGAATTTTCAAGTTTGGTCTCCTTTTTATTTTAATAATACTTATTTAGCACATAAATTATCTATAAGTCACTATGCATTACATATTTAGTAAAAATAGGAGACTGAAGACAATTTAATTTTGGATAAAACTTTTTTTAGTGATTACAATTTTGCAAAAAAAATGTACTGTTTAACAATTGTAATTTGATATTTTCCACTTTATGATAAATATATTAGTATAAATTAGATATAATCATGTTGGAAACAAGAAAGTGGTTAAAAATAATATCTCACAAAACAGTGATGCATGTGATTTTTAAAGTAGCTTTATAAAGACAATACTTCTTGTAAAACTGATTTGTTGTTTACCATACACAAAGGCCAAGGGAAGAGAAGGTAGATTAGTTTATTATTATTCCACATTTTCTACATCTATTTGACAATAGAATGTTTTACTCTTATAATACATGTAACAAAATTTCACATCACAGACCTTAATTCAGGAAAGGAGGAAATAATTATAAAACATGAGTAGACTAACTGTTCCTGAAATAAAACTAGTAAAAGTGAAATAAGCAACATGAGGAAAATAGTCTTCTTCTTGCAAGGTTCCTAGAGCTGCCTATTGCCAATTCCTAGCATATAAAATGGAAATAAAGAATCAATATTATAATAAATCTGACTTGTAAAAAATTAATCTTTATGAAAATATTTGAGTAGGTAGGACTACCACTGGATAGGGTCAGGAGGGTGGACCCACAGCCCTAGTGAGGTAAGGAGACCAAGCATTGAGCCACAGAGTGTTATTCTCTGGTCTTGGCACCTAACAGAAATTGCTATACTGAGTTTTGGACTTCCTTGAGATCTTTGATTGACATTTTTTTTCCTTCCTATTCATCCCTTTTAAGGTAGGAATATCTACCCTATACGTATCCCCCATTATAAATTGAAAGCAGATAACTTTTTTCCAGGTTGGCAGGTCCATGAGTAGAAAATAATTTTTCCCCACAATGGACCATAGCAGAGCTTCACCCATGTCTGACTTAAATTATTTAGAAGATATACAATTTGAGACTTTTGAATTAATTATATTGAGATGGTATTTTGAACTTACTTAGAGTTGATACTGGAATGGATTAAGACTTGGTGACGATGGAATAGTATGACTATATTTTGTATATAGAAATAATGAAAATTTGTAGGGAACAATGGAAGAACTGTACTGGGTTGAATAATTCTCCCCCCAAATTCAAACCATCCTAAATGTGCAAACGTGGCATTATTTGGAATAGGATCTTTGCAGATGTAATCAAGTTATTATGAGGTCATATTTGATGAGTGGACCATAAATCCAATGACTAGTGTCTTTCTTTGTAAGATAAAGGAGAAGGATATGTGAATGCAAATAATAGAATCATACAGAGAAAAGAAAGACGGTCATGTGAAGATGAAGGCAAAAATTGTATGAGCCAAGGAATGACAAGGACTGTTAACAAACCACCAGAAGCTAAGAGGCAAGGAAGGATTCTTCCCTGGAAACTTCAGAAAGAATATAGTGCTGCTGACACTCTCATTTCAGACTTCTAGCCTCCAGAATTGTGAGAGGACAAACTTGTGTTGTTTGAAGTCATCTAGTTTGTGGCAAACTGTTATGGCAGCTCTAGGAAACTAATGCACTGTTCATCCCTCTGGTTTCAACTGACATTGAATGTCCTCTATGAGCCTTCTCTAATAGTCACAAAGCTAAGTGCCTCTCCATAGTACTTCTCATTTTCCCTTTGCATTGTCATTCATAGCACTGAATATATTACATGAAAGATCTGTTAATGAGTGTATCTACTACTCTAGTGTGCCTCAAGCTGACAAGTATCTTATCGTTCTTTGCAACACTAGCACCTTGGAAATTTCCTGTCACTAGAACAAAGTTAAAAAAAAGAAAAAAAAAAACTATATTTGGTTATGGTACGATCAACATGCAACAATCTGTAAACATATGAAGTGTACACTTCAACAGGCACATTCATATGTCAAAACTCAGCAAAGGGTTACATAATCAAGATACCACTGGTTGAGTAAAACATTTTATAGTTTTGATGAAACAAATCTTTATAATTTATCAGTGAAAGTAGAATGATTTTTGTCCACTGGTGTCCTTACTTGTGACAAGAATAACATTGGCAATGATATAAAGTACATATCAAAATAATATGAAATATTAACTTGATCATTAAAATAGAAAAGGCTTGTACTAAATGCAATTTATAATACATTTTGACTAGTATTAATGGAGATCACTTTGCAAATGAAATGTGTTTGCTATTTGGCTAACAATTTGTATCTCAGTATTAATTGATTGTGAAAGATAAATATACAAAATAAAAACAAGCTCATTAAAGACAGATTCACTCCATTATTTTCTTAATTACTTTTAACTGTTTTATATTCTCTTTGCAGAAATATAACTTTAAATTTGCAAATATTTAAATGCTCATTTTCTTCACAGTTTATAGAAGAGCATCACACAGTGCAGTCACACATAAAATGCTTAAAGAGTGCAAACCCACATTTTAATTATACAGTATCAGCTAAGATAACTCAATAATATCAATAAACTTACAGAACAATTTCAGGAGAAATGTAAAACTCTATTAGAGTTTTAAAATCAAACAATAGATTATCAAATGGCAAAAGGAAGATAATTTACTGGGCTGAAATTTGATAAAATTTGTAAATTAAATAAGTATGTAATTATAAAGCATGATACAATAATTTTCACAAAATAAATCATTTCTCAGCTCCATTCCTTTTGCTTTAGATTGAATTCAGACAATGACTTACTTCAATTACAATTTAAAATATATATCTAAGAAGACTTCTGGTTTCAGTCCTAACACGTAAAGAATATTGAAATCAAACCTTTAATACTCACAACAACAACAACAACAACAAAAACCCTGAAAACCAATGTATCTTTTTGGACTCAACATGGACTAGAGCTTACAGGGCAAATCACCACTCCAAAGTCTAGAAACACAGGTGAACCCACGTAGTCACAGAAAAGATCTGCTTATCTGGAGAAGAAAGTTACAGGAGCCATAAAATGGTAGGGCCCCTTTAATCATAATATTGCTGAACTGCTAGAGACTGAGTATGGAACCAGTGTGAGTGAGAAACTCCCGGGTGCTACAGTTTTAAGGGAATCCCAAAATTCTGTGGGCTTTAACCTACAGAAATACACACAAGTTCTCACAATAGTCAAGAAAAATTTCCTCCTGGTGTTAGGAGTGGAAGTGGGAAAAGTAGGTCCTTAGGGCTGCTGTAAAAAATCATTACAGATGTGATGGCTTAAAACAGTAGAAATTTACTCTCTTGCAATTCTGAAGTATTGAAGCTGAAAATCAATTTCACTGACCTAAAATTAAACGGTTACCTGGGCCATGCTCCTTCAGGAGACATGAGAGGAGAATCCATTTCTTCCCTCTTCCAGCTTCTGGTAGCTGCTACATTCCTTAACTGTGACCACATCATTCCAATCTCTGCTTCTGTGGCCACATTGCCTCCTCTTTTATATGCCTCTCTTATAATGACACATATAATTGAATTTAAGACCAATCTGGAAAATCCATGATAATCTTCTTGATGTCAATATATTAACTTAGTCATATCTGCAAAAAGCCCTTTCCCTTATA
The DNA here is from genome assembly GCF_000442215.2 of Lipotes vexillifer. Taxonomy (NCBI): domain Eukaryota; kingdom Metazoa; phylum Chordata; class Mammalia; order Artiodactyla; family Lipotidae; genus Lipotes; species Lipotes vexillifer. The sequence goes on along the minus strand of NW_006796479.1, from coordinate 616,694 downwards.
AGATAACATTTACAGATTCCATGAATTAAGACCTGATATCTTTGGGAGGCCATTATTCCATTACAACACTAAAGCATTTTGAAATATGCACAGAATAGTCTCTATAACAATGAGCTAATCCATAAGAAAAGACTTAACTATAGTCTTATCCCACCTGAGGAAGAACATTTATCCCAAACCAGCCCCATTTAGTTTTCCTGTGTCACATAAATGGGAAGAAGAAAAAACTATTCAAATAAAGAAACACTTGTAAAGGTCACAGCTCAGAGACACAGGCCTTTGGAAACACTGAGATTTAATTATAAGATTATAGAACTTGTTCCTTCCCTCACACCATACCACCACACTAACATTGCTCTAGTATAGTAACAGTGGATTATAGCTGAAACATTCCAAGATGCAGACTCACTGAGGAGGAGTAATTAGAGAAGCCCAAAACTAAGATAAAAACAAGGACACAAAATGAAGGCTCCTCTAGTTACAGAAAATATTAAGGGGTCCAAATTCTATCTGTATTAACATAAATCCTCACTTTAGTGGCCTCTGTAACTTAGTTCCTATTGCCTGATATATGTCCTACTTTCAATAAAAAATTAAAAGCCATTGTAAAATGCCAGAAAAATTAGTCGGCAAGGAGAAACAAGCTTAAGGACCAGACTTACACATGATATAAATGTTGAAATTATCAGCTAGATAAAATGACAATGTTCAGTGTGTTTAAGGTTCTAATGAAAAAGTAGATCAAATGCAAGAACAGATGAATACTATAAACAGAAACATGAAAACTCTAAAATAGAATCAAAAATAAATGTTAGAAATAAAAAGCAGTGTATCATACCCATAACTTTGAAGGACTCATCCGTAGGAAGGACATGATTAAAGCAATAATCAGTGAGCTTGGTCAACAGAAACCTCCCAAACTGAAATGCAAATAGAAGAAAATTTAAATAAAAGGGTGCAATGTCCAAAACAGTGGGACAATTACAAAGGTGGAACATAATCATAATTGGTATACTATAAGTAGAAAAAAGAACATAGAATTATTTGAATTATTTGAATTAATGATTGAGAATATTCCAAAAGCAAGGACCATAAGACAGTGAACCTAAAAAAAAAAAAAAGGAGAATCCGAATAATTAAACAACAATAAAGTACATCTAGGATTATCATACTCAGTGTAGGAAACCAGATGTAAAGAACATCTTGAAAGGAATTAGAGAAAACAAATACACTCAAAACAAATACATACATTTAGAGTAACATGGATAAGAAACTCATGGGGCTTCCCCACAAAACCATACAATCAAGAAGAGAATAAAATGAAATACTCAAAGTACTGAAAAAAAAACCTAGAATTCTATAACCAGTAAAATTATCTGACAAAACTGAAGGAGAAATAAAGACTTCATTAGAAAATAACATAAGTAAATAAATTACTGAAGAAACTCATTGCCAGCAGACTTATATGGAAGAAATATTTTAAAAAATTCTCCAGGATTGAAAATAATTAGGTCAGAAATTCAGATCTACATTAAAAAGAAATAGTGTACAAGGAGAATAAATGAAGAGAAAATGAATTATTTTTTTCTTATTCTTAATTGATCTAAAAGATAATTTTTAATGTAATTATAATAATCATGTATTAGGTGATTATATCATAAAATATGTGAAACAAATGACAGCAATGTAGTAAAGGAGATAAGGGAGAGAGAGAATAATCTGCTATATCTGCACTACAAGTGAATTAAAAACATTATATATGATTTAAATAAAGCATGTCTAAATAAAACTTGACACTACAAAGTAGAAATCTCAAAAGAAATTTTTAAATGTGAACTAAATTAAAATGAAGATAGAACATCAAAATTATGGGATGTAGTAAGAGTGGTGCTAAGAGGAAATATTTTACCATTAAATACATATATTAGAAAACAAGAAAGAGCTAATCAATAACCTTAGTGATCACCTTAGGAAGCTAGGAAAAGAACAGAAATTTAAGTCTAAATCAAGAAGAAAAGAAGTAATAAAAATTAAAGGAGAAATTAATGAAACTGAAAACAGAAAAGAATAAATCAAGGAAACCAAAAGTTGGCTCTTTGAAAAGTTCAGTAAAATTGATAGATAACCTCTAGCCAGGGACAGAGAACAAATTACCTGTATCAAAATTAAAATGAAATGGGGGGCATCACTGCTGATTCCACAGGTATTAAAAGGAAAGACAGAGAACGCTATGTACACTGTATGCAAACTTATTTGATAACTTAGATAAAATGTACTTATTCCTTAAAAGATATATATTACTAACACACACAAAAGGAGGAATAGATAATCTGAATAGGCCAGTAATTATTATATGTAGACAGAATGATTTTATAGTTGACACTAAAAGGCAAAAGGTTTAGAAGTGTCAACACAATGCTCAAGAAGAACAAATTTGGAGTACTCACGTTCTCCAGTTTCAAGAGTGATTATAAAGCTGTAGTAATCAACATGCGTGAATTGACACATAGACCCATGGCAACAGACTCACACAAATACAGTGAACTAATCTTTGCAAAGTAGCAAAGGCAATTCAATGGAGCAGGGAGGGTTTTTTCAACAAGTAATTCTAGAATAATTGGATGTCCATAAGCAAAAAAATAAATCTAGGAAAGATTTTACACCATTCACAGAAACTAACTCAAAATGGATCGTAGACCCAAAAGTTAAATGCAAAACTATAAAACTTCCAGAAAAAAATAAAGAGAAAAATATGAGACATTGACTCTTAGATGCAACACCAAAATTATAAAACATGGAAGAAAAATTAATAAGTTTAACTTTATTAACTTAAAATCTACTATTTGCAAAGGCACTATTAAGAAGTTGAAAAGACTAGCCACATATTGAGAGAAAATGTTTGCAAAACATGTCTGATAGAGAACGTGTACCTATATACAAAGAACTCTTAAAACTCACCAGTAAGAAACCAAAAACTTCAATTCAAACATGCAAAATATGTTAATAGACACCTCTCCAAAAAAGATATTCAATGGTAACTAATCATATGAAATTATACTCAAAATTATTTCTCATTAGGGATTTGCAAAATACAGCAATAATATAACACATGTACCTATTACAAAGATACCTATTACAACTGCTAAAATCCCCAAACTAGCAATACCAGTTGCTGATAAGCATGTGGAATAGTAAGAACTATTTATTATTCTAATTACATGATATTCTGGAAAAGGTAAAACTATAAAGATGGTAAACAGATCAGTGGCTGCATGGGGTCCCCATGAGTATGTGGGAATAGGTTGAATAGGGGAAATGCAGAAGAATTTTACTGTAAGACAGTAATGGTGATTACATGAAACTACAGATTTGTCAATACTCAGGATTTTAGAGCATAAAAATTGAACTTTAATGTATGAAAAAATGTTAAAGTCCTATAGAAGATCAGGGGATTCCAGGATAGAATGCAGAATATTAAACTCAATAACTGTATTAGAAATGCATTAAATAACTTCACTGGAAAGTGTACAAGAGATTAGCAATCCAAGTAACTTTGGAAATGAATGTAATCCATAAGACTAAAGGTAAAGAAAACTGCACATACTGTATCTAGATGACAGTCATTTCTATCAATTAGAAATGACTATCAACTGGGGTGGGGGTTAATAATTCTGATACTAAAATACACATATACTAGCATTCAAGAATTAAGTAAATGGGTGGAGAATGGTAGGAATCAGTTTCCTCACTTTGGGAATAGGAACTTACAGATAGAGAAGGATGCTAAAATGATACATGTGGTAATGAATACTGATGTCTCTGACTCTAATCAACTCATGCTTAACTTGATATGAATACCATTTAGAAATATATATAGATCTCTACATACATAGAATTGTATTGTTTGGCACACAGTTGAGCTGGAGAAAGATCTGAGCTGCCAAATATTGGAGTAATTGATTAAAAACAAAAAGCCAAAATGAAAGTTAAGGCTTTAATCACTTACTGCCATGAAAAAAGCAAGAATCTTAGCAGGAGAAAGTACAAGCACCCCCATTTCGTTTTCCCCCAACGAATGGTTTGCCAGTCAAGGGTCAGATGGCTCAGCAGAGACATGAAGGAATCCTCTCACTGTGGAGGGATCCTTAAACAAAAAGTTTTTGCAGATTTATGAACCCTGAGGCTGGGGGTAGGGGGAGCTAAGATAGTAGGAAGAAAGGAGAGGGCTACAAGTAGAAAAGTACTGAGTATTGAGTCAGATTCAGGAAATGTGTCTTCAAGGTATATCCCCCTGCTCCCCTGATAAGGAGGTGCCTGAGGAAGACCTTGGCTGAGGACCCCAGGTAAAGAAACCTAGGGATGAATGCACCGGGTTTTCAGCATTGTGTATTTTATCTTGTCCTACTATCATCCCTCTCTCTATGTTCTAGACTAAAAAACAAACAGCCTAAAATTACAGTGAAAAGCAGCAGCATGACAGCATTAAACCTGCAAATGGGATAGAGCTCTTTCAAAGCCTCATTCTTGTCAATATTTGACCTGCCTGGTAATTCCCTAAAAGATGCACTTATAAGGCTTGTATTTATTTGACCTAAATCAGAGTTAACCAATTGCAAGATAAATTTTCTTGGTGGGCATTTGTTTAAAACAATCAATGGCAATTGTTTAACATTACTGATGTCTGAGGCAGTAACAACTGGGACAAACAATAGACTAACAAAAAGACTTAAATGGAAAAGCTGGGAAAATGAGATGTCCATACAGGGCTTTGAATAGCTTTGACATATTCCTAGAAGGCTATGCACATGTGAAGTTCTGAGTGCTTGGCTGAGGGTTGCATGCAAGACATAGTCCATGTGCAGAAATCCTCAGCAAAGAATGGAAGTCTAATTAATCACAGACATTTAAGGGATTCTCTATAAAATCATTAGCTGCCCAATAAGGTAAACAAGCAGAAATTAAAGTGGCAATGCAATTACAAAAATTTACATAATTCAGAAAAGTCACTAAACAAACAGCAAAAAACAACAAATCCTAGAGGGGGAAATATCTGATTTCCAGAATTGCCATATTATATTATTTAACAAATGTATTTTAAAACACAAAATATAAAAAGAAAACAAAAGCGTGGCCCATAAAAGGAACATAAACAGTCAATAAAAACTGCCCCTTAGGAAGCCAGATGTTGGACTTACTAGACAAAGATAGTGAATCAGTTAAACATTTTCAAAGAACTTACAGAAAACATACCTAAATACTAAAGCAAAGAATTATGTTTATCAAATATAGAATATCAATAAAGCATTAGAAATAATAAAAAAGAACCAGATAGAAATTCAAGAAGTTAAAAGCACAATAAATAGCATGTAAAATTCATTAGAAGCCCTCCAGAGTAATTTTTACTTGGCAAAGGAAAGAAACAGCATACTTGATGAGAGCTCAACTGAGATAATCTCAGTTATCTCAGTTAATCAATAACAGATTATGTTACTCAGATAGTCTCAATTATTTTAGTCCAAAAAATGGAAAGAAAAAAGCATTAAGAAAAAAATAAGAGTCTCTGAGATCTGTGGTGAACTATGACACACACCAACATAGACTTATTGTGATGAACAGAATGAAAGGAGAGAGAAAAGTGCATAGAAAGAATATTTGAAGAAATAATGGACCAAAAGTTCACAAGTTTGATGAAAAACAACAGAAACAAAAGCCAGCAGGCAGTGGGATGACATAGTCAATGTAATGGAAAAAAAGTTTGTAATTCAATAATTTTATATCCAGAACACTTATCCATCAGAGGAGAGATTTAGGGATTCTCAGATAAACAAAAACTGAGAATTTCATTGCTAGCAAACTTGCTAGCATTGATAATTGATAATTATCCATTGATAATTGATAATTGATCATAATGATAATATTAGGAATCCTTCACACTGAAATAAATGACACTAGACAATTCATAGAATCCACTGGAAGACAAAGTTACCAATAAAGGTAACTATACACATAGATTTTGCAGCTTTTTTCTCCTATATGAATTAAATGACAGCTACATAAAAGCAATATTTATAAGTCTTTGTTGATTGCATTGTAGTGTATAAAGATGTAATTTGTATGGCAATAGCCACACAAATAAGAAAGAAACAATGAATATAAAGGAAAAACATTTTGTATACTATGGAAAATGTTAGTATTAATTGAAGAAGACTTATAATTTAAGATGTAAATTGTAAGAGCTAGGACAACCATTGAGAAAATGTCTGAACAAACATAGTGAATTAAATAACAGGTGAGTGAAAATGGTAAACTAGAAAAACACCTGTGTGATACAAGAGAAAGCAGTAATTGAAGGACAGAGGGACAAATGGGACATAAAACAGGTAGAAAGCAAATAACAAAATAGAGGACATAAATCCTACCTCATTAGTAATTATGTTAAATTTTAGTGGATTAAACTTTACAGTCAAACAGAAGAGACCTGCAGGATGAATAAAAATACAAAATCTAACAATATGTTGCTTTCAGGAGACACATTTTAGACTCAAAGACACAAACAGAATGCAAATAAAATGCTAGAAAAAATATTTCATGCAACAGTAATCAAAAAAACCTAAAGTGACTAATATCAGAAAAAAATAGACTTTAGCACAGAAATTGTAACTAGGGACAAATGGGGGCCCAAGATACATGGGGTTTTAATGTTAATGAGGTCATTTCATTAAATTATGTAAGACTTGTAAACATATATGCACCTAATAATAGATTTCCATAGTACATAAACCAGAAATATAAACTTAAAGGGAAATAATTTAACAGTCACATCTAATTGAACATATAATTCCTTATTTTTGATAATGGATTAATTGTACAGGAAAAGGATCAATAAAGGTTTGGAAGACTTGAACTACACTACAGACCAAATAGACATAAACATATCCACAGAACACTCTAGCAACATCAGGAGAATACGCATTCATCTCAAGTGCACACAGAATATTCTCTTAGATTATATGTCAGGTCATAAAATGTCTCAATAAATTTAAAATAAATTAAAATCATATATGTTCTTCTAATAATAGAAGAAATTATGAGAACCTGAATAATGTTTTCCAAAATAACTACTGAGTAAAATAAGAAATCACAAGTGAAATTATAAAATAATTTGAGAGGAATGGAAAGGAAAATACAGCACATCAAAACTTATTGGATGCTAATAAAGCATTGTTTATGAGAAATTTGTTATAAATGTTATTTTAAAAATTCTTTCTTAAATCAATAACCTAATGTTCTCAATTAAGAACTAGAAAAATAAGGGTAAACGAATCCCAAAGCAAACAGAAGAAAGGATATAAAACAAGAGCAGAGATAACAGAATAGGTGTTATATAAATAAAAGATGAACTCAACAGAACTAAATGTTAGTTCTTTGAGAAGATCAGCTAAACTGACAAATATTTAGATGAACTAGCCAAGATAAAAAGGGTGAAGACTCAAATTTTATAATCAGACATGAAAGAGGGGATACTACTACTGACATTATAGAAATAAAAGGGATTATATGGGAACACTATGAATAATTGTATTCCAAAAATAATAGAAAATCTAAATGAAATGGGGAAATTTCTAGATGAACACAAACAACAAAAACTAACTCAACAAGAAAAAGACAGTCTGAATATGCCTGTAAGTAATGAGATTGAATTAGTAATCAAAAAATATTCTACAAAGAAAACCCTTAGACAAGAAGATTACTGCAAAACTATACAAAATATTTAAGATGAATTAATGCTGATACTTAATCTTTTCCAAAAAAGAGAGGAGGAAGAAACATTTCTTATCTCATTCTATGGGTCCCCTATTCCCCTGATAACAAAACCAAAGATATGACAAGAACAGAAAGTTATAAAACAGTATCTCTATGATATAGATGCAACAATCCTCAATAAAATGTACAAGCCAAATCCAGAACAATATTAAAAGGATTATACACTATGACCAAGTGGGATTTGTCCAAGAAATACAAGATTGTTTCAACACATGAAAATATATAAATGTAAAATACCATGAAAATAGAACAAAAGACATGAAAATGGTCTTAATAAGCAATGAACAAATTTTGACAAACTCACAGCAAACTTGATAATTAACAGTAAAAAAACAAAAGTTTTCTTCCTAAAATCAGGAATGAGACAAGAATGTCCTCTCTTGCTACTTCAATTCAAAATTATTCTGTAGGTTCCAACCAAAAAAATTAGAGAGGAGAAAATAAGGAAATAAAGAAAACACATTTCTAAAAAACACACTGCTAAAATCACACTTAACAGGATTGGATTTGTTTCCCCTAAGGTCAAGAACAAGACAACAATGTCTGCTCTCAGTGCATCTATTTTATTAAATCTTGTAACATAGGTTCTAGCCATTAAAAAGAATAGGAATAAAAGGGAACCAAATTGAAAAGAACTAAAACTATCTCTATTCACAGATAACATGATATTGTGTACGGGAAATCATAAGGATCCTCAAAAAATAATTAGACCTAATAAAGAAATTTATCAAAACTTCAGAATACAAGATTAATAAACAAATAAATTGCATTTATATACACTGGCAAAAACTGTCAGCAAATAAAACCAAGTTAACATTTTCATCTATAATAGCATCAAAAAATAAAATATTTAGAAGTAAACTGAATAAAAGTAGTACATGATTTTCATGTAGAAAACTACAGAACACTGTTAAAAGACATTAAAAACTAAAATGAATGTAAGGGCATACTGTGTTCATGGATTGGAAGACTTAGCATTGTTAAGATATCAAATCCCTTAATTAATCTACAGAGTTAACACAGACTGTATCAAAACTCCAGGTGATTTTTTGCAGAAATTTCTCATCTGTTACTAAAATTCATATAGAATTGCAGAATACACAGAATAGTCAGAACAAACTTGAAAAACAAATTAAAAAGCCAAACAAAAATATTTAGAAGTCTCACTTCCTGATTTTAAAACCTAAGACAAAGGCACAGAAATCAGGGCTTCATGGATTAGTATAAGGATAGATATACAACAATTAAATAAAATGTAGAGTGTAAAAATAAAGTCATTCTTTTATGTTTAATTAATTTTTCCTAGGGTATCAAGACAATTCAATAGGGAAATAATAGTTTTTAATAAATGGTTCTGAGAAACTGGATATACATGTTGTATATATGCAAATGATGATGTTGAATCCTTACCTTACACAATATACAAAATAAACCTCTAGATAAATCAAATTATAAGAACTAAAATTATAAAAATCCTTAGAAAATATACACCTGAATCTTTCTGTTGTTGGATAACATGATGGTTTCTTTTATGCAACATCAAAACACAATCAACAAAAGAAAAATTAATAAATTTAGCTGCATCAAAAAAATTTCTTTCTAATATCTGCAAATCAATCCATCTGATACACCAGATTAACAAGTTGAAGATTAAAAGCTATATGATCATCTCAATAGATACAGAAAAAGCTTTTGATAAAACTCAACATCCATTTATGATAAAAACTCTCTAGAAAGTAGGCATAGAGGGAACATATTTCACATAATAAAGCCCATATATTCAAGCCCACAGCTAACGTCATACTCAAAGGTGAAAATCTGAAAGCATTTCCTCTGAGATCAGGAACAAGACAAGGATGCCCACTCTCACCACTTTTATTCAACATAATATTAGAAGTCCTAGCCATAGCAACCAGCCAAGAAAAAGAAATAAAATGAATCCAAATTGGAAAGGTATAAGTATCAGTAAAACTATTACTGTTAGCAGCTGTCATGATACTATACAGAGAAAACCCTAAAGATGCCACCAAAAAACTAGTAGATCTCATCATTGAATTTGGTAAAGTTGCAGGATACAAAATTAATACACAGAAATCTATTTTCCTTTTATATACACTAACAATGAACTATCAGAAAGAGAAATTAAGGAAACAATCCCATTACAATAACATCAAAAACAATAAAATACCTAGGAATAACCTACCTAAGAGGTAAAACACTTGTATTTGGAAACTATAAGACACTGGTGAAAGTAATTGAAGATGACACAAACAGATGGAAAGATATACTGTGTTCATGGATTGGAAGAATTAATACTGTTAAAATGTCCATATCACCCAAGGCAATCTACAGATTCAATGCAGTTCCTATAAAAATACCAGGGGTATTTTTCACAGAAATAGAAAAAATAATTTGAAATTTTGTATGGACACACAAGAGACTTCAAATGGTCAAAGCATCTTGAGAAAGAAGAACAGAACTAGAGGAATCATGCTCCCTAACTTAGACTATACTACAAAGCTACAGAAATCAAAACAGTATGGTACTCGCACCAAAACAGACACACAGAACAATGAAACAGAATTGAGACCCAGAAATAAATGCACAAACTTATGGTCAGTTAACTACAACAGAGAAGGCAAGAATATACTATGTAGAAGACAGGCTCTTCAATAACTGGTATTAGGAAAACTGGACAGCAACATGTAAAAGAATGAAATTACAACATTCCTAACACTGTATACAATAATAACTCAAAATGGATGAAAGATCTAAATGTAAGCCTGGAAAGGGACTAGAAGGGAACATAGGCAGAACCTTCTTTGACATAATCAATTTTTAAAAAATCTGCCTCTTAAAGCAAAGTAAATAAAGCAAAAATAAATGTACAAGCTTTTGCACAGCAAAGGAAACCATGGACAAAACAAAAAGACAACCTAAGAAATGGGAGAAAATATTTGCAAATATGACTGATAAGGGATTAATATCTGAATATATAAACCACTCACACAACTCATCAAAAAAACAAACAACTTGATTTAAAAATGGGAAGAAGCCCTGAATAAACATTTTTTCAAAGAAGATATACAGATGGCCAACAGGTACATGAAAAGATGTTCAACATCATTAGACATCAGAGGAATGCAAATCAAAACCACAATAAGATATTACCTCACACCTGACAGAATAGCTATCATCAAAAAGACTACAAATAACAAATGTCGGTGAGGGTGTGGAGAAAAAGGAACCCTCATACGCTGTCGGTGGGAATGTAAACTGGTGCAGCCACTATGGGAAACAGAATACAGGTTTCTCAAACAACTGAGAAAAGAACTACCATATGACCCAGTAATTCCACTCCTGGGTATATATCCCCCCAAAATGACAACACTAATTCAAAAGAATACATGCAATCCAGTGTTCATTGCAGCATTATTTACAGTAGCCAAGATATGAAAGTAACCTAAGTGTGCATCAACAGATGAATGGATAATGAAAATGTGGTATTATGTGTGTGTGTGTGTGTGTGTGTGTGTGTGTGTGTATATTTATACACACACACACACACACATACATACCATGGGCTACTACTCAGCCATAAAAAGTAAAATTTTGCCATTTGGAACAACATAGATGGACTTGGAAAGTATTATGCTAAACGAAATAAGTCAAAGACAAAAACTGTATAATATCACTTATATGTGAGATCTAAAAAATAAAACTAGTGAATATAACAAAATGGAGACAGACCCACAGATATAGAGAACAAACTAGTGGTTACCAGTAGGTAGTAGGAAGTGGGAAGAGCATGATGGGAGAAGGGTGTTAAGAGGTACAAACTACTATGTATAAAATAAATAAGCTACAAGGATATATAGTACAACACAGGGAATATAGCCAATATTTTATAATAACTATAACTGGAATATAACCATTAAAATTGTGAATTCTATGTTGTACACCTGAAAGTTACAATATTGTACAACTATAATTCAATTAAAAAATTAAAAATAGGGCTTCCCTGGTGGCATAGTGGTTGAGAGTCCGCCTGCCGATGCAGGGGATACGGGTTCGTGCCCCAGTCCAGGAAGATCCCACATGCCACGGAGCGGCTGGGCCTGTGAGCCATGGCCGCTGAGCCTGCGCGTCCGGAGCCAGATCCCACATGCCACGGAGCGGCTGGGCCTGTGAGCCATGGCCGCTGAGCCTGCGCATCCGGAGCCTGTGCTCTGCAACAGCAGAGGCCACAACAGTGAGAGGCCCGTGTACCGCAAAAAAAAAAAAAAAAAAAATTAAAAATTAATTATTAAAGTGTGCTTCAAAGACACAATCAAGGCTGTGAAAACATAATCCACAGAATAGAAAATGATATTTGAAAATTACATGTCTGATAAGAGGCCAGTGTTCAAATTATATAAAGAAATCTTACAAATCAACAATAAAAAGACAACTCAATTGAAATTGAGCAAAAAATTTGAAGAGACATTCTTCCAAGGAAAATTTATAAATGATCAATAATCACATGAAAGAAAGCTCAACATCTTTAGTCATGAGCAAAATAAAAACTAAAATGTGGGTGTGACATCACAAACAATGGCAGATTAGGAAGTTCCAGGAGTCAGTCTTAACACCAAAACAGCAATTAAATTGTAAAAATTATAAGAATCAACTATTTTGGAACTCCAGAACCTGATCAGACACTTAGAACAACCAGGGGAGTGCTTGATGAAGGGAGAGTCTGCATAACTCTGGTAAGAGAGAAGAGTGTGCAAACCTGCTACCATTCACCATTTCTCAGGTTTACTCTGGCCATAAGGATGGTGGCCTACATTCTTAGAATGGCTAGTGTCAGAATGGAGAGTAAAAAGACAACCTACAGACTGAGAGAAAATATTTGCAAATGATTTGACTGACAAGAGCTTAATTCCCAAAATATACTAATATACAAACAGCTCGCACAGCTCAGTATCAAAAAAAAAAAAAGCAATCAAAAATGGGCACAAGACAAAATTTCTCCAAAGAAGACACACAGATGGCCAACAAGCACATGAAAAGATGCTCAACCATCAGTAATTATTAGAGAAATGCACCCAATCAAAAATGGGCAGAAGATCTAAATAGACATTTCTCCAAAGATGACATACAGATGGCCAAAAAGCACATGAAAAGATCATGTCAACATCACTAATTATGAGAGAAATGCAAATCAAAACTACAATGAGGTATCACCTCACACCGGTCAGAATGGCCATCATCAAAAAGTCTGCAAACAATAAATGCTGGAAAGGGTGTGGAGAAAAGAGAACCCTCCTACACTGTTGGTGGGAATGTAAATTGGTTCAACCACTATGTAGAACAGTATGGAGGTTCCTTAAGAAACTAAAAATAGAGCTACAATATGATCCAGCAATCCCACTCCTGGGCATATATCTGCAGGAAAAGCATTATTCAAAAAGACACATGCACCCCAATGTTCATTGCAGCACTATTTACAATAGCCAAGACATGGAAACAACTAAATGCCCATTGACAGATAAATGGATAAAAAAGATGTAGTACATAGTACAATGGAATATTACTCAGCCATAAAAAGGAACAAAACAATACCATTTGCAGCAACATGAATAGACCTAGAGATTATCATACTAGGTGAAATAAGTAAGACAGAGGAAGACAACTATCATATATTACTCATATGTGGAATCTAATTTTAGAAAATGATATTAATGAACTTATTTACAAAACAGAAACAGGCTCACTGATTTCAAAAACAGACTTACGGTTACCAAAGGGGAAATGTAGTAGGGAGGAATAAATAAGGAGCTTGGGATTAAAATACACATAGTACTATATATAAAATAGATAACCAACAAGGACCTACTTTATAGAACAGGGAACCCTACTCAGTATTCTGTAATAACCTATATAGGTAAAGAATCTGAAAAAGAATGAATATATGTATAACAATCACTTTGCTGTACACGTGCAACTAACACAACATTGTAAATCAACTATGCTTCAATTTAAAGAAAGAAAAGAATGGAGAGTAAAAACCTTGTCCTCCAAAATTGGGGTTGTGTGTTTTGGTGAATTTGTCACTTTCAATGCATCAGTGTAGGCTCGTGCTTTTCTTTTGGCCTCCTCTGCTGGCAGCAGCTTCCCCAGCACTATCTACTGTAAGATTCAAAGAAACAAACACACTTTTAATTAAATTATTTATACATTTACTTACGGCTCCAGACATTTAAGGACATTCCTTGTAGGTAACAGCCTGACTGAAGAGATAATGGAACAGAAACATCAGTGATCCTTCACAACAATATATACAGACTAGGCATAATTAGTTTGGAAAGTCACTATACAAATGGATGACTGCATCCCTCAACAAGTGAAAAAAAAGCAGTCCCTGATGAGGGGGTGAATCTGATTTCCAGAGTTACCACATTAATGATACTCAAAACATCCAATTATCATTTAAAAATCACAAAGTATACAAAGAAATAGGAAAATATGAATCACTCACAGGAAAAGACACAAACCATCCCTTAGGAAGCTCTGACATTGACATTACTAGCCAAAGAGCCTATATCAACTATCTTAAATATGCTCAGTGTGCTAGGAAAAAAAAATGGGAAAAGAAAGAAACTTAGGGAACAGATGTATGTACAGATAGAGAATGTTAACAAAGAGAAATTGTAAAAAGAGCTAAATAGAATTTCGGCCTTAAAGTATAGAATTCTGGAACTGAAAGTAAAATAATTAAAAGTTCACTAGAGGGATTCAACAGCAGATTTGAGCAGGCAGAATAAAGAATCAGGAAAATTGAAGATAATAAGACACTACAAAGAGCAGGCAAAGAAATTAAGAAAAAATGAACAGAACCACGGAACCTGTTGGGTACCACACAGTGCACCAATATATAGATCACTGGAGTTCCAGAAGGAGAAGAGAAAAAGTGGCAGAAAAAAACTGGACGAAATAGTGGAAGGAGACATTCCAACTTGGATGAAATCTATGAATACACACATCCAAGAAGCTCAATGAACTCCATACATGAAAAACTCAAAGAGTCTGATACATAGACCTGTTATAGTCAAATCACCATAAGACAAAAACAAGAAGAAGTTTTAAAGCAGCAAGAGAAAAGTGAATCATACATCCAGGGGCCATCAGTATGATTAAAAGTTGATTTATCACCAGGAATCATGGAGACCAGAAGAAATGGGATGACATAAAGTCTTTTAAGTTTAAAACAAAAACAAACAAAAGACAAACAAGTACTCTGTATCTGGAAGACCATCCTTCAAGAATGAGAGAAAAATTAAAACATTCTCAGATAATCAAAAGCTAAGAAATTTTATTATTAGTAGACCTCTCATATATTAAATGCTAGAGGCAGCCCTTCACACAGAAATGGAATGATACTAGCCAGTAATCTGAAGTCATATTAAGAAATAAAGGACTTTAATAAAGGTTACTGTACAGTAAGTCCCCTACATATGAACCTTCAAGTTGTGAACTTTCAAAGATGCGAATGTGCATTCAGATGTCCAATCACGTAAGTTAGTTCACATGTCTGGGGTACATTGTCACATGCGTGCATCCTCTACAAGTGGTTGTGCTTTTGTGTACTTTACTTCTGTGTGAAAAGTATTATAAACCTATCATGGTTCAGTACTATATAGCTGATTGTGTTAGTTGAGTACCTAGGCTAACTTTTTTGGACTTAACGAAAAAATTGGACTTACGAACGTGCTCTCAGAATGGAACTCATGTAGCAGACTTACTGTATATGTAAATATGAATGTTAGTATTATTTTACATTTAGTTTATAACTCCTCTTTATTTCCTATATGACTGAAAGGCAAATACATAAAATAATAATTATAAATCTAGATTAATATTCACACATATATAGCATTAATCTGTGAGAATAACAATATAAAGGAGGTGAGAAGGAGATGTATAGGAACAAAATGTTTGTATACTATTGAAATTTAGTTGGTAGAATTCAAAGTGTGTTGTTAACACACACACACACACACACACACATAAAAGGAAAGTAAAGGGGGATCAAAATTTTACACAACAAAAAATTAATTACAAAAAGACAGTGATGGAGACATTGAGGAACAAAATAATATACAACATACAATAATCAAATAGCTAAGGCAGAAATAAGTCCTTAACAGTAATTACTTTAAAAGTAAATGTAATAAATTTTTCAATTAAAAGGAAGAGACTTAGGAATGGATTAAAAAATAAGATCCCTCTATATACTGTCTATAAGAAACTCTGTTTTAGATATGAAAACAGACAGAAGTTGTAAGACTAGCAACCTATTATGAATTTGTCAAGTTAACCTTTATCAAGGGGAGAAGGTGCCAGTTGGTGTGTCACCATTCAACAAAAGACCACAAGAGGAACTGAAATAGAGAAGTTTATTACTCACAAGTCCTGGAGGGAGTATCTGGTATAATCTGAGGGACCTGAAGGGGAGATCAAGACAGAGTACAGAAAGAGAGACGCAGGACCTGGAGCACATGCGTTTATTAGAGTCCATGGATAGAGTGCTTTGGGGTTCCTGGGCTAGGGCTGGATTGGTCAATTCAAACTAAAAGAGCAGGGTTTTGGTAACTTATATGGAGGTCTTACCTAGGGGAGCATAAACGAATGGCAGTGGAAGGCAGAAGAGACTGTTTAATCACAAGGGCTGCTGGGAAATCATATAAGGAACTTACATTTGCTTGTGACTCTGCAGGCTGCTGTTTAGCATGTGCTTGAATGAGGGGGCTAGTGTCAGTTTAAAGTCACTGCAGGTTTCTTGGCCAAACAAAATGGGCACCAAAGCAGTAATGCCATGGAGTAGTTTAACTAAACTCTTGACACAATCCTATTAAAAAAGAGACAAAGCCCTTGGGTTAAACATTATCCAAAGAAGATATACAAATGGCCAATAAGCACATAAATGATATTCAACACCATTAGTTATTAGGGAAATGCAAATGTAAACCACAATGAGATAGCACTTCAGACCTACTAGGAAAGCTATAATTTTTTTAATGCAAATTAAAAAGTTTTGACAAGGATGTAGAAACATTGGAACCCTCATTTATTGCTTGTGGGAATATAAAATGTTACAGCTGTTTAGAAAATCAATTTGAAAATTCCTCAAAATGTTTATCATAAAGTTACTTAATGGTCCAGAAATTCCCAGAAAGTCCACCGAAAAACACTGAACACATAGGTCCACACGAAAACTTGTGTACAAATTTTTACCGCAGTACTTTTCATAATAGCCAAAAGGTAGAAACAATCCAAATATCTGTCAATTGATGAATCTATAAATAAAATATGGTATATCCATATAATAATTTTTTTCAGTCATAAAAATATAGGAATTATTGATAGATGCTACAGCAACAATGAATCTTGAAAATATCATGTTAAGTGAAAGAAGCCGGACACGAAAGGCCAGACATTGCAGGATTCTGTTTATATAAAATGTCCAGAATAGGCAAATCTATAGGGATAGAAAGTAAATTATCAGTTGCCAGGCAGAAGAGGGGTATATGGAATAGGTGCTAATGGGTACCTCATTCCTTCTGGGGTGTTAAAAATGGAGAATTAGATAGTGGTGATGGTTACACAACTTTGTGAAGGTACTAAAAACCATTAAATTTTACACTTTAAAAAGGTAAATTTTATGCTATGGGAATTACATCTCACCTTATATATATGTAAATAAAGTATGTATGAAACAATCTATATATTTTCATATATATACACATATATATGAAATAAAACTAAAACTAATAATTGATATGTTTTACCCCTCCATAAAGTTGAGAGAGAGGTTGCATATCCAGAATGGCCACTAATGCTTAATCCTACATCATGAAGATGGTACTAGCCATGAGAATCTTTGTGTTCTGTATTCTGTGTTAACTAAATAGGTATGAGAATGATTGCCATTCTGAGATGTCAAGATGTGAGGTATGATTGGCTTTATATCCTTACAAAGCTGATGTACATGCTTTGGAGCTGGTGATGTTCTTAAGTGAGGGAAGATATAAAAGATCAATTTCCTTGTTCAAAAATGCACAAGTACCCATTAATCATCTTTCTCTGAGATTAAAATGGATTAGAGGAGAATATTTTTCTTTTAATCCTAAAAACAAATATTCCCCGAGTCTACTAGAGGAAAATTAATTTTCCTGCATATCCTTAAACATTTTCTTAAAAAATTTTTTAAGTATTGCACCTACACAAATACAATGTTTTGATTTCATTCCAGAGATACAATTTATAAAGCTTATAACCTAATAAATATATAAGCATGCATTTAACAAGTTAATTTTAGAGAGACATAGTGTCAATAACCATATCCCTATGTGATTTCTAAAAAATAATTCAGTCTGAATTTCTTTACACTGCTTAGATTTCCCATGTTAGAAAATCTGTTTTAAAAATAGCACTTAGTGTTCTAATTCTCCTAATTTAGTGTCTGGAAGCTGCCCACTTGCAACTATGTAAATACCAAATTATTCCATCTTATTATCAATTGCTTCATTAGTTTTCTGCAGGTTAAATGCATTTTAGATCATACTTTCAAGTTTCATATTATATCAGCAATTTTCTAGCTCATATTTAATACAAGCAATTTAATCAAAATGTTGCAAGTGTAATCAGAGTACAGTGATGGACATTTTTTTATTATTAAATATCTTGCACCTCCCACAGCTTATAGTACGTAAAGTGTTCATTAACTCCTAAACAGTACCTCTGTGTTTGTACATTAATGCAGCTAATATCTGGATGTGATGGCAGGGGAAATAAAACAAGACCTCATAATTGCCATCACATTTCTAGACTCTTCACAATTCACATCTTATTCTGAATATTTATTTATTTCAATAACAGCACCCTTTCTCTCAATGGGAAAGCTGCACTAACCTCTGAACTGATTTCCTGCTTCCATGTTTGTCTTGCAACTCTCCCTACTCCACCCCAGAACTCTTCTCCAGTTAGGGTTCTGACTATCAAGTTAAAGATGTAAATGGGATCATGTCATTCCACTACTCAAAATCTTCTAGTCACTACCTATTTTTGAATAAAATCAAAATCTTTCGATGGCCTACAAGCATGGATGTTATCAGCATCTCCTCATGATTCTGATTTTATTACCTTCCCACTATTTTAGATATACAGTAACCTTTATTTTTTGGACATTAGGCCAAATTTGACAATAAGCCCATTCCCACCTACACCAGTTCTGCTTCCTCTGCCTGGAATTACCTTCTGATATCTACTTAGAGTACTACATCACATCATTTTACTCCATGATATGCTCAAGTAGCTCATTAACAGTGAGGCCACTCCATTCCGAAGCAATTTTACATCTCATAGCTTATGTTCTTTTCCTTGTGTCGATCTTATTTTCAGCAAGCTTCTTCCCTTAGCCCTAGGGTAGCTACAGCAATGTCAAACGTAATGTCACTTTAACCTCCTATCTAGTAGGAAGAATAAGTAGGTGTCCTGAGTCTGACTTTCTCTTACACTAACGATAACAGGATGAACTGTGGTCAAGGGGATAGGATGATTTTGTTCCTTTAGAAAAAAAAAAAATTGCCTGCTTGTGAAATTGAGAACAGGTTAAGTCCGTCCAAACTGAGTGAGCTAAAAATGAGGAATAGACAGTTTCCCACAGAGATGAATATATTCTTTTAACAGTATGTGAGTAGACTGAAGACAGGAAGAAACAAACACTTTGGTAAATCAGTTGTGTGCAAATATCCTACTAAAACTAAAAATGTATACGTTTAAATAAAGATAATATTTCAGAATTCCAAACTTTTATAAGCTTATTGGAGAAATATTGGAAGATCAAGGAAATCAGTGTCTTGTTTAACTCAAAAACCTAGAGAAAATTTTTATTAGAATTTTGATACATATGGACAATACAGATACTCCAAAGTGTTATCTGCCATTTGTGTAAATTTTGGTTTGTCCGTTTTAATTAATGTTTGCTATAGTTTTACTCTTAAAAAGTATAATCTTAAATAATATATTTTGGCACTAAATCTGAAAACATAAAGAAAACTTTCTTTGCTTTCGTTCATAACAGAAATAATGCTATCTTGTTCACACTCCTTTTTACCACTGTTTTCAGCCTTTTTTCTCAAGAATTACATTTTCTTATTGTATTCTTGTACATTCAGTCATGAATTTCTGTCTGCCTTAATTTTACTTGTCCTTCTACAAGAGATCTAAAGAACCAAGCCCATCAAAATAGAAGAGTATCAATAAACTATCACCAGCCTTTACAAGAAAAAGTTAGTGTATTTGCCTACTCTGTGTCCTTTTTCGTAGCATATCTGGGCAATGATTATATTAAAAACAGGCCCAGAGTTAGGCAGTAATATTGAAAATGACGGTAGAAAAAGGAAGTAAGTTTGTCATGGAGAAAACACTAGCATGGACTAGTCTTCTGTTCATAACAGGCCTGGCTGGAATGTGGTTGGTGTTCATTTCTGTTATGTTTATTTTCTAATTTCCTGAAAAGCTATCAGCTTGAACATTCTTTTAAAGGTGGAATTATTATTGGAGGAATATGAAAGTTGTTTACTTTCTTTACCTTTTATTCTTTTTTTAGAAAAATTATTTATTTATTTATATAGAGAGATATATATATATATTTTTTGGCTGTGTTGGGTCTTCATTGCTGTGTGTAGGCTTTCTTTAGTTGCAGTGAGTGGGGGCTACTCTTCGTTGTGGTGCGTGGGCTTCTCATTGTGGTGGCTTCTCTTGTTGAGGAGCACGGGATCTAGGTGCACGGGCTTAGTTGCTCCGCAGCAGGTGGGATCTTCCTGAACCAGGGCTCGAACCCATATCCCCTGCATTGGCAGGCAGATTCTTAACCACTGCGCCACAAGGGAAGTCCCTACTTTTCTTATTTCACCTGTTTTTTCCTTAGGAAATGTATAAAGGCAAAGATAGGAAAAGTATAAATTATTTTTAAAGACATCTCATACATTTATTAAGTGATCTGCACTCTTCAAGTACAGAGATGTGTCATATTATTGCTTTAAGTAAACACTCAATGTACATTTAAAAAACTTGGTTTAATTTAGTTTTCTTCAACTAAAAATATTAAGGATTCATCGTTTTCATATTTGGTAGATGAATATTATACTATTAGGAGCCAAGTAATCTTGAAATATCTGAGTAAATTTATTAAGTGAACAAAACTGGGCCTTTTAATCATTTGCAGTTAGGGAATAAGAGGAGATCACAGCTAACTGAAAGAAAGATTATTTCCCAATCATCTCTTTCTCAGTCCAGTATATTCTTGTATAACAAAAGATGCTGCAGTGGTGATAGATTACGTGTCCCAGCAATGTCCCACACAAGTGTTGTCAGGTTAAAGGAAATTTTACTGACCTCCTGTCAAGATGCAGGAATAGCAAAATACACGCACAAAGGCTAATCCAGAGAGTAACCTGCAGGTTCTCTCTTCTTGGCTTCTCAAATGCACAAGTAGGTGATGAGCTCCCTGCCATCTTGCTTACCTTTCTTTGAATTGACCTTTATTCATAATTACTTTTTCTTTAATATTCCACTCCCTGAGTTTGTCTTTGATCCCTCTCCAGAAGGAAGCATGAATGTGCACTTCCAGTTCCAAGGTATATGTAAAACTATCACAAAATCCATAATTTTATGCTCATTACTTTCCTGTTTCAGTTATACAGACCCTAAATTCTCTAATCTCATATGCTTATAAAATGAATTAAGAAAAAAAAGTAACTCACGTTTATTAAATTAGGAGATACTAGTAAACACAAGGGACCCTCACTCTTACCTGTGATTGTAAGATTTCTTTGCTATAATGTAGCCCAAAGCAATAGAGGGAAAAAAGAGAAAAGAAAACCTGAGTCAATAAGTGTTTTGCTTTTGAAAAAAAATGATAAACCTTATATACTTCCATGCAGCTGTCAAACAACAGAGAAAACTGACTTAATTAGGATAAACTCAAGGTCAGTTTACAGGGCTAGGCATTGATTACTAAAATGTCACCTATTGACCTCCTCAAATAATTAGATTCTCCCTTTAAATATTCATTGTGAATGCATTTTAAAAGGCAAAATAACTGCCATTAAACCATTCTGTTTTATTTGAGGTCTCAGACACTGTTTTGTCACCTCCATAGTGTGCTGTTAGTAATTTAAATAATTAAGCTTTGGAAGATTGGTATGTTAATTTAATTAAAACTTCTCTGACAATTGTTCTTCCTGTTTTTTTTTGCCATGTGTCATTGCCAGCAATTTCATAAACTGTGGAAGCTGTGAGGAAAGAGTTTATAATTTGCAATGAATTTCTCTTTCTGTTGAAAATGAGAACGATTATAAAATTTTATTTAGCCATTTATGTGTATGTATGGCAATACACTACACCCAGGATTATAGGCCTGTAAGTTTGAAATCTTTCAGTGATTTAATGCTACTGTCCCCTTCCAGCTCCATGGTAACCTGATTATACTGCCTTGAAGTAGTAAACATACTGCCTGATATCTAAATACATGCAGAACTTTTGCCAGAGTCACAGCATTTACTTATGAATTTCAGTGGTGTCGGTCAGGGGAGTGTCAGTGAAAGCCAAGGCTTTAACTTGAGTCTTGATACTGATCACCAAAAGAATCTGGTTGCAGACAATGTCTTTAAGCCACAGATTTTGCAGGTGAATTAGCAAATTGAAGGTGACAATATGAATTTTTTTAAAGTCTGAATAAATGCAAGTGTAGGCAGTAACCCAACCTAGGAATTAGAAGACCCAGAACTAGGCCGTGTTCTGTACTTTGAAACTTTGGGGAGAAATACATTTACCTTCCAGAATTTATTTACAGAGATTTTGATTTAATATGAAATAAGAAAGCATAGGACCTACTATAAAATGCAAATATAGTTAGGTACTATTTTTTTTTTTTTTTGCGGTACTTGGGCCTCTCACTGTTGTGGCCTCTCCCATTGCAGAGCACAGGCTCCGGACGCGCAGGCTCAGCAGCCATGGCTCACGAGCCCAGCCGCTCCGTGGCATGTGGGATCTTCCCAGACCCAGGCACGAACCCGTGTCCCCTGCATCAGCAGGTGGACTCTCAACCACTGCGCCACCAGGGAAGCCCTGTTTATAGCTTGAAGATTGTACACGAGTGGAAAATTATGATTTTAAGCCTCAAATATGTTTGAAAGTTATAATATTAATTTCCATTCTTGTATTTAATGGAAATATATCTTAAAATTAATGTTCTTTTCTGTCTAAGTTACCTTTGCACAGAGTTAATTATTTAGTTCTAAAAAAAAAATCAGCCTGACCCAGAATCAAATTACTTTCCATTGCCTACAAGCTATAGCTTTCAACAATTTTAGCTGATCCTTTTGGCATTTTTTCCCTTATCTCTAAATTGTATGCTTATCTTGCTACTCTTTTTTGTGTTTTAATCACTAATTACATTAATCTGTGAAATACATGAGTTTATTCTACCTTTTCCATTTCTCTGATTTTTCATCTTCCAAGCCTCTCAAAGCTGATATATTGTAAATTTTGTTAGATCACTATTCAGTCATTATAATGTTATTACCACATGAATATGTCCAGCAATGCTTTATTCTTTCATTTAACAATATTCAGTAAGTGCCTGTTATGTGCTAGACAATCTTCTAAGCATTTAAGATACATTGGTGAGTGAAAATAGATTAAAATGCTTCACCTTATGGAGTTTACATTAAAGAGAAGAATATAAACAATAAGTAAATTTAAGAGAGTACTGGAAGGTGATAAATACTATGGCCAAAGTAAAAAGTGGAGCAGAAAAAAGGGTATCTGGAATTGCCTGTAGGAAATGTAGGATACAATGTAAATAGGGAGACAGGCAGTGAAAGTGACACTTGAGCAAAGAAGTGAATGAAATAAAAGGATCAGCCATGCAAATACATTGGTCAAATCATTCTAGGCAGAGAAAATGGTGAGCGTTAAGGCCTCTTTGGCTGGAACATGTCTAGATTAAATCCAGGGATTTAGCTAACAGGGTAGTAGTGGATGTGGTGTGGGAGAAAATAAATGGCTAGATCATGAAAGGCCTTGTGAACTATTGTCCAAACTTTGGTTTTATCTATGAGGGGAATGAGAAACCATTGCAATATTGTGAGCAGGTAAATGCTCATACTTAAAAAAAAAAAATCAACCTGGCTGCTCTGTTGAAAATGGAATGCTGGGCAGCAGGTGAAGGAGTGGAAAGAACAGTGATAAGATCACAGCAAATAAAAAATGATGGTAGAACAGACTCAGAGATAGCAGCTGAGATGGTGAGAGGTGCTCGGATCTAGATGCATTTTAAATGTGAGCAAACAGGATTTTCTAAGTGATCGGACATTTAAAAAAAAAATAGGATTCAAGCATGACATCACAGTTTTTGTGATGAACACTTGGAAAGATGGAGTTGCCATAAAATGAGAGGCATGGCCTCAGGAGAAGCAGACTGAGGTGAAAAAGAAAAATAGGAATTCATCTTTACACATGTTGAGTTGAGATGCTGGACACATAAACTTGCAAGCTGAAGCTGAGACAAAGGCCAGTATTACCAGTGTAATCATGGAACTTAGAATATAGATTAAATGCATGAGACTGGAAGAGAACACCAAGGAAATGAAAATAGAAAGAAAAGTTCTGAGTATTAAGCCCTGGGACACTTCAACATTAAAAACAAAATGGAGAAAGAAGGAAGAATCAGCATAGATGACAAACCTACAGCTAACATCATACTCAATGGTGAAAAGCTGAAAGCATTTCCTCTAAGATCAGGAACAAGACAAGGATGTCCACTCTCACCACTTTTATTCAACATAGTTTTGGAAGTCCTAGCCACAATAATCAGAGAAGAAAAACAAATAAAAGGAGTTCAAATTGGAAAAAAACAAAAACTGTCACTGTTTGCAGATGACATGATACTATACATAGAAAATCCTAAAGATGCTACCAGAAAACTGCTAGAGCTCATCAGTGAATTCAGTAAAGTTGCAGGATACAAAATTAGCACACAGAAATCTGTTGCACTTCTATACACTAACAACAAAAGATCAGAAAGAGAAATTAAACAATCCCATTTACCATTGCATCAAAAGGAATAAAATACCTAGGAATAAACCTACCTAAGGAGACAAAAGACCTGTACTCCAAAAACTATAAGATGCTGATGAAAGAAATCAAAGATGAAACAAACAGATGGAAAGATATACCATGTTCTTGGATTGGAAAAATCAATAGTGTCAAAATGACAATCCTACCCAAGACAGATTCAGTCAATCCCTATCAAATTACCAATGGCATCTTTCACAGAATTAGAACAAAGAATATTAAAAATTTGTATGGAGACACAAAAGACCCTGAGTAGCCAAAGCAATCTTGAGAAAGAAAAACAGAGCTTGAGGAATCAGGCTCCCTGACTTCAGACAATACTACAAAGTTACAGTCATGAAAACAGTATGGTACTGGCACAAAAAGAGAAATATAGATCAATGGAACAAGATAGAAAGTCCAGAAATAAACCCATGCACCTATGGTCAGCTAATCTATGACAAAGGAGGCAAGACTATACAATGGAGGAAAGACAGTCTCTTTAATAAATAGTGCTGGGAAAACTGGACAGCTACATGTAAAAAAATGAAATTAGAACATTCTTTAACACCATACACAAAAGTAAACTCAAAATGGATTAAAGATCCAAATGTAAGACCAGATACTATAAAACTCTTAGAGAGAAACATAGGCAGAATGCTCCTTGACATAAGTTGCAGCAATATCTTTTTCTATCTGTCTCCTACAGTAATAGAAATAAAAACAAAAATAAACAAATGGGGCCTAATTAGACTCAAAAGCTTTTGCACATCAAAGGAAACCATAAACAAAATGAAAAGACAACCCACAGAATGGGAGAAAATATTTGCAAATGATGTGACCGACAAGGGATTAATCTCCAAAATATACAAGCAGCTCATGCTGCTCAATATCAAAAAAACAAACAACCAAGGCAAAAAATGGGCAGAAGACCTAAACAGACATTTCTGCAAAGAAGACATACAGATGGCCAAGAGGCACATGAAAAGATGCTCAACATCGCTAAATATTAAAGAAACGCAAATCAAAACTACAAGATATCACCACACACCAGTCAGAATGGCCATCATCAAAACGTCTATAAACAATAAATGCTGGAGAGGGTGTGGAGAAAAGGGAACCCTCCTATACTGTTGGTGTTAATGTAAATTAGTACAGCCACTATGGAGAACAGTATGTAGCTTCCTTAAGAAACTAAAAACAGCTACCATATGATCCAGCAATCCCACTCCTGGGCATATATCCAGAGAATAACATGGTTTGAAAGGATACATGCACCTCAATGTTTATTGCAGCACTGATTACAATAGTCAAGACATGGAAGCACCCTAAATGTTCAACAACAGAGGAATGGAAAAAGAAGATGTGGTACATATATACAATGGAATATTACTCAGCAATTAAAAACAATGTAATAATGCCATTTGCAGCAACATGGATGGACCTGGAGATTATCATACTAAAGTGAAGTAAATCAGACAAAGAAAGGCAAATATCATATGATATGGCTTATATGGGGAATCTAAAAAAAAGATACAAATGAACTTATTTACAAAGCAGAAACAGACTCACAGACTTGGAGAACGAACTTATGGTTACCAGAGGGGAAGGGTGAGGGGTACAAAGATTGGGAGTTTGGGATTAACATGTACACACTACTATAGTTAAAACAGATAACCAACAAGGACCTGTATAGCACAGGGAACTCTGGTCAATATTTTGTAATAACATAAATAGGAAAAGAATTTGAAAAATAATAGATACAAGTATATGTATGACTGAATCATTTTGCTGTACACCTGAAACTAATACAACATTGTTAATCAACTATGCACCAATATAAAATAAAAATTAAAAAAAAGAAAAGAAAAAGAAAAAGAGACTAAGAATGAGTTTCCAGAGAATAAGGAAAACTCAAGGAGTGTGAGCTGTCTTGGAAGCAGAAGAGGGACATGTATGGATGAAGAGAGTGATAAACTATCAAATTATGTTCCTAGTTTTCTGAAATGTTATGTTGATATGCTTTGCCGTAGGTCTTCATTGATTCATTTGTTGGCACTCTAGGTCTGTCAGTCTTCCTTTCTTTGGCTCTGCGAACTCCTCTCAATGTTCTCTATTCTAAAACTTCTTTTATTTCTGTGTATACTTTGCAGATGGATTGTTTGATTTTTTTGTTTTTGTTACTTTCTAATAATTTCCATTTCATGTTTTCTTTCTATTAGAGATTTCTTGTTCTTTTATTTAATGTATCAAATTATTTTTTGTCCTCTGAATATTGCTTTTAATGGCTTCCACTTGATTAATTAATGCTGTAACTTTGTTTTAATGCCCAGAAGCTGGCCATTTTATCTTCCTAAACAGTTTCTGATCTTTACCAACTGTTTTTATTATATCCTTTTTTGTTTATTGCAGTCTCAATCTATTACAATAGAGGATTTTTGGTTTCATTGTTTGTTTTTTAAAGCAAAGTTCTAGTGATCCCTGGTTGTTTTCTTATCTTTAAAAGCAGGGTTATAAAAACACTGTTTGAAAATTCTGCACTTACAGATGGGGCTCCTTTTCTGTGGTCACTATTGAGGTATCACCTAGCTGAGCCATTTCAGTAGGGAATCTCTATGTCAGAACTTTTAGTCATTCTTTGAGCTAGTAAGGTTTTCTAGCTTGGAAGAATATATGCCTGGTTAAGTGCTCTCAAAAGTTGTACAGTTGTAGCAGGAAAAGACATTAGTGGGTCCCAACATTTATAATATTGGTATGTAAACTTTTCTTTAAACAACCATACCTGTTATCTGTCAGTCCAGGGCCTTTAATTACCCTCTTCAGAGAATAATGCTTAGTTTCTGCTATACAGAAGTGAAATCATCCCCAGGTTGCATGGAACAAGGCAAGTGAAACATGGATATAATTTCCTTTTAGATATACTGTCAATCAATCTTCCTGTTTTCATATCAAGTTCACCCCCACTTACATGTTTGTTACAGCCAATTCCAGAAACTTACAGGAGTTCAAACCCACAAATCAGATTGCTCCTCGGCACACTATACAGTTTCCAGAACATTGTTCCAGATTTTTCCTCCCCTGTTTCCTTTTTAATTTAGTCCTTAAAACTTACTCAATTGGTATATTAGGAAGGTTTTGTGAGTTTGTGGAGGTTAAGTGCTGTCTGACATGATGTCTTCTGTAACATTTTAAACTTTAATATGATACGATATTTGTGTATTTCCTTTCATTTTTGCCTTATCATCCATGTTACTCAAATTAGCAACATTCTTAACTTTACACTAACACTTATATCCTGTACTGAAATTATAATACTTATCACTTTTCTAAGTTTCCTAAAAATACTAGAAAACCATAAACCTGATTTAATCAGATTTATAGTAACTTTGTCATGTCCTATTGTTTT
>NW_006796479.1:582483-588288 GCF_000442215.2 Lipotes vexillifer | reverse complement strand
TTCCCTATGAGTATTTTAAAATTAGCTCCAGAATATTCGAAGAGAATGTTTTTAGCATCACCAAAAAGTAGATTTACTTTTCTTCAACTAATTTCTTAAAACCATCCTAAATTATAATGCAGTGATTTATGTTCATTTTTTATTTGGTTGATTGTTTTTGTTATTTATGGAGGTTTATTTGCCCTCTCTGCTAATGGAAATATGAATAGTATGCCTTTTACACATTCTCATGTTTATAACAGTTTCATCATTATACCTATTGCATAGAATCCTTTTTATTTATGGAGATATCCACCTGTGAGACATGTCATGTGGAACCAAACTGCCCATCTTCCCCTTATCCTTTTCATAATTAAGTATGCATTTCTTTGAACAGAATTCCTTGGTCTGTTTATATTGTACAGACATTTTTGTTCTACTTTTGGAATTTCACATCATTTTTTTCTAACACTGGTGGTCTTTCTTCCCTGATTGATTGTTAATCTAATATTTCTGTGATCCTATTAAGTACTGTAAGGTAAAAGAAAACCCGTAGAGTTTATTCAATTTTACTAACAGTAACTCATGTACCCTTAGCTTCTTCAAAAGGCTAAAGGGACAGAGATTAGACAATAGCTACTTTCCAGAAATAATCCCGTGATCTGACATTTATTGCTAGGACAGCTAATATAGTCTAGTTCCTTATGTCAGGAATAATTCAGTATTTATGTGGCACTTCATATTTTCACAGTGATCTTCAATCATTAATAAAACATTTCCCATGACATTCCTGTCAGAGAGGTCAGTATAACTATCAGTAACAAGAAACTCTTAATAACAAAATAGTAAAAGAGTTACCATATCCTCTTTGTTTCTTGGTGTTAATTTTTAAGCATGTAAAATTTGAGCATTTATTAAATCCATTGACAATATTGCATTAGATTCATAAATTTTCAGTAAGGATGAGTTACTTTAAGTGATATTGTGAAAAGCTTAAGAAGTTATAATTCCCCTTTCAAAAGCAGGCTGCATTCAATAAAGTCTACTAATAAACATATAATAAATCCACTCTCAACTAAGGACTATTTGTTTAATTCAGAGAGGAGAGAATTCTAGAATATCTAGTGTTAGCAATGCCTTGCCCAGAATTGAATAATGTAACAGAGATTGATTAGAGATTAAAATCATATTTGAGAAAGATTGTTGTTTTTCAAGTCAGTTTAATGAAAACCTAAGTCAGCATTTTGCAAATAGATATTGAAAAATAGTAGGCAGTATACCCAGATGTTGATGAACTAAGACATCTGGCAAACATTATGTTCTTGTGCTCAGTTACCACACAATAAAATTGCTACAAAATTTTATTTTTATCTTGGCTTCATAAAAAGACTTTGGAAGTACACCCTCTATTTTTATTCTCCAAAGCTATCTGGACCTGATTTTTTTGTTTGTTCTCTTTTTATTTAATGCAGGGTAATCAATAATAACATTTATTTCCAAGTAGAAATATAGATATTCAGAAATATTTTTTCTTTCTTGGCAGGTTTTTTTTTTGACAAATTTGTTCATTTCATCCCATATGTCAATTGTCTTCCCAAAAAGTGATATTAACATATTATTTTCTAATATTTGTATTTTTATAGGTAACTCCACTTTTTCATTCCTAATATTTTTAATTTGTGTTTTCTATTTTGTCTGTGATCATTCTTTCTCGGGTGTAGTTACTGTAGCAATTCTTTCAAGTAAACAAATTTTGGCTTTAAAATATTTTCTATATCAAGAGTTGGCTTTTCTTTTCCTGTAAATGGTTAGATAGGAAATGTTTGGGGCTTCATTGACCATACAGTCTTTATTGCAACTACTCAAATCTGCCATTTTAGCATGAAAACCATCATAAAACACATAAATGAGTAAGCATGGCTGTGTTCCAATAAAACTTGGTTAAAAAAAAAAACTTCATTGTTGTCATGAGTTCAGTAAACATTTGATAACAGAAATACCAGTGCTTCTTTGAAACATCTCTGTGCAATGTGTCACATCATCTGCCTGAATTTTAGAAGTAAAAACTGGCAGGACTTGGCTTAGAGGATGATTCCAAAGTTTCTGACAATGAAAATCAGAACCTATAACTTTCTTTCTTAAAAATCTCCCATCACCACTTGCTTCTCATTTTTTTTTTTTTTTTTTTTTTTTTGCAGTATGCAGGCCTCTCACTGTTGTGGCCTCTCCCGCTGCGGAGCACAGGCTCCGGACGCGCAGGCTTAGCGGCCATGGCTCACGGGCCCAGCCGCTCTGCGGCATGTGGGATCTTCCTGGACCAGGGCACAAACCCGTGTCCCCTGCATTTGCAGGAGGACTCTCAACCACTGCGCCACCAGGGAAGCCCCTGCTTCTCATTTTTAATTAGAGTAAATCTACTGGCTCACTATGGTCTTTAAAACTCTACATGATCTAATTTCTTTGGACCTTTCTAACCACACTGACATGCTCTTTATGCCTTGATACAGCCAGTTTATAAGTTACTTGGCTCCTTTTGTCCTTCTGACTGACCCGTTCTTCCTTCATGTCTCTGTTTATCTGGCTTGGGTGTAATGTAAAGGCTAGGACCACTGGTCTACCACCAGACCATTCTCGTATCTCATAAATTTGACACCTAGAGGTCATTTGTAACATTCCCCTTTCTCCATTTGGCATTTTTAATTTAACTTTATTTTTTTGGTAATAATCAAGGGATGAAATAAATAATGATAGTTGCCAGAAAACAAATGTTTTCAGGCAGTGAATACTTTCTTTACCGAACTTCATATCTATAATCATGTAGTAAATTAGAATTTAAAATAAATAATAATAATTTCAATATAAAAAAGAAAATAAGAAATGGATTAATGTTCTTTAGTTACAAATATGCAGTTCCTGAAAAAAGAAGAAGAAAAAAAAAAGAAGACAGCAGCCATGCTCATGGAAGCCAGCATCATGACCAAACCTGTTGACTGAAACACCAGGCCTGCCTGCTTGCCCACAGATCCCTTAGCAGCTGGTCCACCCATGGTCCCTGCCACCTGGCCCACCAGAATCTCTGGCCTGGACTGACTGTGAAGGGCTTTCCCTTTCAAGGCCAGTCTGCAAAGACCAGAATTGGTGACTATTTCTTCAAATGTACAAGCATCAATAAAAGGATCAATAGAATTAGGAAAGCATGATTCTACCAAAAGAGCAAATTACATAAAGCACCAAATAAATGTTATTGGACTGCCTGAAAAACAAAAAACAAAAAAACGAACAATCATCTTAAAGAAGTTCGTCATCCATTAGATAAAAAACTAAATGAAATCAGGAAAGTAATACATAAACAAATGAAAAGTTCAACAAAGATACAGAAACCATAAAAAAAAAGAACCAAACAAATTCTGGAACTGAAGAATAAAGTGTCTGACATAAAAAATTCAACAGAAGCCTTCAAGAGCAGATTTGGTCAACCAGAAGAAAGAATTAGTGAAGTTGATGCCAGATCATTTAAAATTATCCAGTTAGAGGAAGAAAAAGAAAAAATAATTAAAAAAATAAGGAAGACAGTCTATGGAACTTATGGGACATGATCAAGTGAACCAATATATTCACCAGATGAGTTCCAGGAGAAGAGAAAGAGAAAGGGGCAGAAGAGTTATTTAAAGTAATATTGGCTGATATTTCCCCAAATCTATGGTGAGCAACCAGCTTCATGAAGCCCAAAGAACAAAAACTGAGGGAACTGGTCACTAGACTTGACTTCCAAGAAGTGCTAAAGTGACTTTTTCAAATTGAAACAAAAGAAAGCTAAACAGCAACAAGAAAGCATTTGAAAGCTCCCTATTCAAGTAAATATACAGTCAAATTCAGAATACTCTAACATGGTAATGGTGGTGAATAAATCCCTCTTATCCCTAGTATAAAAGTTAAAAGACAAAAGTATTAAGACTACCTATAATCCAAAAATTTGTTAATGAATATACAATATAAAAAGAAGTAAATTTTGACATCAATAATAAAGTGGGGGAGGAGGAGTAAAATGGTTGATTTTTTGCATGTGATTATAGTTGTTACCAATTTTAACTATTTATATAACTACAAGAAGTTTTATTCAGACTTCATGGTAACCACAAAGAAAAAACCTACAGTAGATACAAAAAAAAAATCAAAATATATCATTACCAAAAAGAATCACAGAGGAAGACAGTAAGAGATGAACAACAGAACTACAAATCAGACAGAAAACAACAAAATGACAATAGTAAGTCCTTTCAATTATCTGTCAATAATTACCTCAAACATAAGAGGATCAAACTCAAACAAAAGATAAAGAGTGGCTTAAAGTACTAAAAATAAATAAGATCCAACTGTATACTGTTTACCAGAAACTCGATTTAGATTTAATGACACAAATGGGCAGAAAATAAATAGATGGAAAAAGATATTCCATGTAAATGGTAATCAAAAGAGAGTAGCAATGACTGTAATAATATAAGACAAAATAAACTTTAAGTTTAAAACTCTCACCAAGAGACAAAGAAGGTCATCACATAATGTTAAAAGGTCAAATCGACAAGAAGATAAAAACATATATACATATATATATATGTGTATATATATATATATATATATATATATAGCTGACCCTTGAATAACATGAGTTTGAACTGTGTGGGTCCACTTATATGCAGATTTTTTTCAATAAATATAGTACTTGCATTTTTATTTTTACAGATCTTTAAGTGTGTGGGAATAGTTTGTGTTTGATAAAAGATCACAATATGCAGAATCAAAAGAAATTGGAATTTGAGTCCTGATTATATCCAAACTGCTTCAGCTTCCTGGCCTTGGGTCAGTCATTTATCAACCTTTGCTTTTGAGGCAGAAATAGCAGTATGCAGATTTTCAGCTGTGTGGAGTGTTAGTGCCCTTAACCCCACATTGCTCAATGGTCAACTGCACATCCAACATCAAAGCCCCTAAATATAGAAAGCAATTATTGAAAGATCTGAATTGAGAAATACACAGTAATACACCAATAGTAGACTTCAGTACCCCACTTTCAATAGTAGATCATCCAGAGAGAAAAGTCAATAAGGAAACAGCAGGCTTGAACAATACTATAGACCAAATTTACCTAATAGATGTACACAGAATATTTCACTCAACAACAGCAGAATATGCATTCTTCTCAAGAGCACACAAAACATTCTCCAGGATAAATCACATACTAGGTCACAAAACAAGTCTTAACAAATTTAATAAGACTGAAAACATTTCACATATCTTTTTCCAACCACAATGGAATGAAACTAGAAATCAAACTGGAGGAAACAGAAAAATTCAAAAATACGTGAAAATTAAACAGTATACTCATGAATAACCATTGGATCAAAGAAGAAATCAAAACAGAAATAAATCTTGAGACAAATGAAAATACAACATATCAAAACTTATGGGATACAGCAAAAGCAGCGCTAAAAGGGATTGTTTATAGTAATAAACACATACATTTAAAAAAGACTAATTTCAAATAAACATTTAACTACACCTCAACATGCAAAGAAACTAGAAAAAGAACAATCTAAGGTCAAAGTTGGCAAAAGAGAGGAAATATTTAAAAACATTCAATAAATAAAGGAAATAGAAAAACAATAGAAAAAACTGCTAAAACTGAGTTGAACTTTTGAAAACATAAAAATAATTAATAGAAACTTAGCTAGACTAACCATGTAAAAAAAGAGAAAAGACTCAAATAAATAAAATCCGAAATGAGGGCTTCCCTGGTGGCGCAGTGGTTGAGAGTCCGCCTGCCGATGC